>NC_142020.1:12453149-12618149 GCF_049901735.1 Notechis scutatus | reverse complement strand
TAAAATTGGAAGTATCTAGGCGACGTTTCGATGAAGTCTCATTCATCATCTTCAGGCTTGTGTCTTCAGCTTTGTGCTTCTCAGAGTACTGAAGATGATGAATGAGACTTCATTGAAACGTCGCCTAGATACTTCCAATTTTACGCGGGAGAAAACCCGAATAACCAAAGATCCACATACAAATACCCCCGAGAACCTCAGAAAACAAATATATAGATATAGATATAGATATAGATATAGATATAGATATAGATATAGATATAGATAGAGATATAGATAGAGATAGAGATATAGATAGAGATAGAGATAGATGGTATTCAGTTTTGTTCAGGTATTTTCCCATGTCATTATAGTTGTGCTTTTAAAGTTGCAGCAACGTTTTGGCAGAATCTCATCTGCCATCATCAGGCTTCTGTATTGTGTTCATCTGTGACTCACAGATGAACACAGTACAGAAGCCTGATGATGGCAGATGAGATTCTGCCAAAACGCTGCTGCAACTTTAAAAGCACAACTATAATGACGTGGAAAATACCCGAACAAGCCCTCCTTCCCATCAACCTGATGGCAGATTCAGGGATAACAGGACTTGTAGTCCAACATCTAAGATTACAGGTTAACAGAGTTGGAAGGGACCTTGTGGGTCATCTAGTCCAGGGGTCCCCAACCACCGGTCCGTGGACCGGCACCGTCCGTGGAACAAATCCTACCGGGCGCTGGTTTGCTGGCGCTGTTTGATGATCTTCTGGTGAGCTTTCTGATGAAAAAAAGATGTGCTTCTGGTGAGCTTTTCTGGGTAGAAAGCTCACCACCGGAAGCACTTTTTTCATCAAACAAGATGGCGGCGCACCGCTGATGCCGTGATGCGTACCGGGCCGCAGCATAAAAAAGGTTGGGGACCACTGATCTAGTCCAACCCCCAGCCCAAGCAGGGGACCCTACACTATTTCTGACAAATGACAGTCCAATCTCTTGAAGGTCTCAAGTGATGGCACTCCCACAACTTCTGAGGGCAAAGCTGTTCCATTGTTGATTGTTCTCTCTGTCAGAAAGCTTCTCCTTATTTCCAGATTGAATCTCTCCTTGTTCAGTTTCCATCCATTGTTCCTTGTCTGGCCTTCGGGTGCCTTGGAAAATAGCTTGACCCCTTCCTCTCTGGGGCAGCCCCTCAAATACTGGAAGACTGCTCTCATGTCTCCCCTGGTCCTTCTCTTCCCTAGATTAGCCATGCCCAGTTCCTGTAATTGTTCATCGTATGTTTTAGCCTCCAGTCCCCTAATCATCCTGGTTGCTCTTCTCTGCACTTGTTCTAGAGTCTCAACATCTTTTCTCTTTGTACCCAGGTCTCAATTAATCTTCCAGTCTCAGCCCCAATCTTTGTACTATGCAATCCAGATTCATTTGCAACAAAGAACAATAAAGTATTAAAGCTCTAATTTAAATGTTTGCAAGCAGGGATTCTTGTAACTATGCAGTGCCTTGTGGATTATTTAATTTATTTATTAAATTTGCCGCCTGTGTCCCCACGAGGGGCTATCTATTATAGAAAGTCCTCGGTTTACGATCATTCCATTTAGCAACCGTTCTAAATTTTGGCGGCGCCGAAAATAGAGACTTATACGACCGGTCCTCACAACTTTATGACCATTACGACATCCTTACAGTCACATGATCAAAAATTGGGTGCTTGACAACCAACATTTATGTCTCTTGCAGCATCCCAGGGTCATGCGTTCAACATTTGCGACCATCCGATAAAGTCAGCAGGAGAAAATGGATTCGCTGAAGGACACCACGATTCGCTTAATGACTGTGGGGAGGAAAAAGGTGGTAAAATAAGGTGCAACTCACCTAACAACTGCCTTGCTTAGCAACGGAAATTCTGACCTCAGTTGCGGTTGTAAATCGAAGGATTACCTGTACTAAGGATTACGAAAGATAGGTCGCAATCTCAGATCTGCAAAAGACTGGAACCTTGTGCTACTTATTTCACTCCCGTGACTGCCAACATGAAAGAAACAGGGGTGGGAATCAGCTGATTAAAAACGCCGGCAGTTGGATCTGGACAAAATCAATGCAAAGTTCTTTTGTGACATAGACCAAACAGCAACCAAGCGTGCTGCCAAACTGAATGTAGTAACAACGCTACGTAAGGTATGTGCTACTTGGCAGAGAGCGCTGACCCGTTGCAAAGCCACAAGAGGGATTTTACAACCTTGCCTAGGGCTAAGCCATCCAGGTGTGCTACAATGCAGGGTAGTCCTGCACTTACGACCGCAATGGAGCTCAGCATTTCTGTTGTTAAGCAAGTTAAGCGAGTTTTTGCTGGCCGTTGTACGACCTTCCTTGCTAAGCACATCCCTGCAGCTGTTCTGTTGGTTGTGAAGTGAATCTGGCTTCCCCGAGGATTTAGCCTTGTCCGGAGGTTACAAAAGGGGACTCCAGGATGCTGCAATCGTCATAAATAGGAGTCAGTTGCCAAGCGTCTGAATTTTGTTTGCGTGACCATTGGAATGCTGCAACGGTTGTAAGTGTGAACATTGGTGTAACTTAGAACGGTCACTAAACACACTAAATTGAGGACAGCTTGTAAATTGACTTGGATATAAAGGGTCGCTTATCATTCAACCAATCTGGAATTCCTCACATTCTCGGACATCCCAACCTAGTAAGGTTGCTGTTTGAATGGGGGGAACCATTTTTTCCCTCCAAAATCCAGAAGTCAGTCAGTGTGGCGTCTGATTTGATTCACATTTGCTACTGCCGGAAACAGGCTTGTATGATTCCCATAAAAAAGGGGAAAGGACATTCCATGTCTAAGCTTTTGGAAAACTCCTGGTCTAATGAAGTGTCTATTTCGGCTTCAAGCCCAAAGGAATCTGAACAAAATTAGGAACTATTCCAGTTCCGTTTGGAACAGCGAGAAATCCATTCCAGAAAACAAAATGAAATATTGGACTGTTTATAATTTCAGAGGAAGACCCTAGCTGGAAATGAACATGCTCTGTCGGGGCAATCACAGAAGTTCTCAGTGAACTGAGGCATATGATGCTGAGTGGACAAGGTTATTTTTAATTTAAAAAGTCAGATTTGTTGAAAAGGAGCCAAGAAAAAAGACAGAGTATTAAATGCCATCTCAGAAATCACTTTTCTTCTTAACAGCCATGCAATCCACAGCCCACAAAAGATATTTCAACTTCTTTGATCCTTGCTTTGTAGTTAAGAGTATCTAGAAAGACAGAAGACCTGAATTGAAATCTCTCCCTAGCTCTGTGTTCATTGAGTGATCTTTATTTGCTCAGTGGATAACAGCTTGATCTGCCCCACAAAACTACGAGCATAAACGAAGCCACAAATGCATACCCCCCACCCCCCAAAAAATTGCAATAATAATAATAATCATTCTGAACACGAAGAAAGAGCTGGATTTATTGTTCTCTTACCTCCTTGAAAAATTCAACAGGTACTTGAAATTCAGTTTTGGATTATTTTTCAAAAGAATGCCCTCTTCTGGATTCTTGGAAAGCGAGCTGATTTTAAGCTCTCACCTCTTTACAGGAGCTGCAGGAAGTTAATCCCACCCAGGTAAAGAGGGAGCCAAAGCAAACTTCTCTGGGACACAGCCACAATGCCAACGTCCTCCCTTACCCTCTTGGAAGCTGTTCACAGAAGGATGTGGCATTTCCCCCCCCCTTCCCCTAAGAGTGAAGGACGCAGTACGTCACGCAGACAAAGGAAAAACTGGTAGAGCACCTCTGAAGCAATCTGCAACCTTCCACCAGTGCCAGCTAGAAAAGCATGTTGTCCCCAAAACCAGGCTCTTGCTTGGTGCAGAAGCCGATAAGTCACCAGACATAAGGTGTGGTACAAAATTATGCTTTTATTTTGGTACCAAGATAGAAGGACCCTGGCTCAAAAGCTAACCAAGGGCCTCCATAAGAATCTTACAGCAATTTTTATAGTCAAGGGGTGGTTGCATGCAACCTTTGCTCTTCCCCTAATAATGCATGCATAATAGATAACATTGATTGGTTATTTGGATCTCAAATGGTACGGGCTTACTACTGCACAATCTGGTTGCAGAAATCTTTTTTTTTTAATCCTTGCTTCTTCATGTAGAAGACAGTTAAGAGTTTAAATGATCAGTGGAAGAAAGGGTGGGAAGCCCCATAGATTTCATAACTTTAGAATAGAATAGAATAGAATAGAATACCTTTATTGTCATTGCATTCCACAAATACAATGAAATTTGAAAGCTATTCCAGCACAATATCCCAAACACCACATCACAATCACGCTACAGAGTATTTAAAAATTAAAATAATAATAATAATAGGACTAAATCACAAATGCACTGTTTGATTCAAGACAATTAGTGCCTTGGAAAAGAAACTGTTTCTCAATCTATTAGTCCTCATTTTAAGACACCTATAACGTCTCCCTGATGGTAACAGTTCAAAATATGAATGTTTATTTATTTTATTTATTTATTTTGTTAAGCGATTATAAGATAACAGGTATAAATATAAACATAGTTATGAATACATGAAATAGATACATATAAAAAAAATAAAAAAAAATAATAGGACAGGAACGGTACGCTTAGGCCTCTTAGGAAAGGGGTGAGGTCAATAGTAGACAGTCTTAAGGTTAAAGTTTTTGGGGTTTGGGGAAGAAACTACAGAGAACGGTCTGTGGAGATTTTTTGTGCTCTAGAGAGGAGTCTGGTCTTCGCAATCTCTTCCAAAGAAGAAAGAGAGCAACCGATGATTTTTTGTGCTGTGTTTATAACTCTCTGGAGCATCTTCTTATCCACTGCAGAGCATCCAGCATACCACACCGTTACACAGTGTGCCAAAATGCTCTTGATGGTAGACCGGTAAAAAGTAACCAGCAACTTCTCACCCAGACCATTCTTTTTCAGCAATCTCAGAAAGTGCAGGCACTGTTGGGCCTTCTTTGCAGTGGCCATAGTGTGGACCGATCAAGTAAGGTTGTCGGAAAGATGAGTTCCTAGAAATTAACTTTAGGTTTTTCTTTTTCTTGCATGCTTTTCTTTCTTTCCTTTCTATCTTTTCCTTTGATTTTACTGCATGTAAATAAATGTAAACAATTGTATCCTTTTTTGTGTCATGGCTTTTTTTTTTTTTTTTTGCATTTTAAGATATCTTTTTTCAAACATGCATTTTTCTAAAGTTTCTCTTGGCTTTGCTGTTGAATGTTGAAGGAGTTGTAAACAATTTTTATGTAGATTTGCGCTCTCTCTCGTATCTCATTCTACCTTTATCTACCTGTTTTCTCTATGTCTGTCTGTCTATCACCTAATCTATATCATATATCTCTCTCTTATTTAGAGTTTTATTGCACAAAGTGTCCTTTTGCGTTCCTATCCCGCGTTTGCCTCTAACAATGCCTTTCTGTCAGACGCGGGCTGCAGAACTCGGGAGGGCCACTAGCTGGAGCCACAGCAGCCGAGCATCCTCTCTAGAATTTACACGCCTCGACTCTATGCTCACGCCGCCCTCTCTGCCTTTTCTTTATCTCGGCGGTCTATCCCAAAAACGTTCTGGGCGCCGTCAGATGACGCCATCAAAGGACCGTCGCCCGGGTTGTGGCGCCTCGGCTGCGCCTGCGCCGCTCTTCATCACTCGCCGCCTTCCCCATGGCTACCGTGGAGACGCCGCCGGTGGCGACGGCAGCTGCGGCGGCGGCGGCCTCGGCCTCTCGCAAGCGGCGGCCGCCCAAAGGGCAGTACGTGCAGGCGGCCAAGAGGCCCCGGCCGGCCGGGCGGCGCCAGCTGGAGGCCGGCATGTGCGGCATCCTCATCACCTGCAACATGAACGAGCGCAAGTGCGTGGCCGAAGCCTACAGCCTGCTGGGCGAGTACGGAGAGCAGCTGTACGGGCCCGAGCAGGTGAGCCCGGGGCGGGAGGAGAAGCCACGGGAGGGGGGGACTACCTGGCTGGTTGTCTCTCGGGGGAACGCCTGGAAGGCTGGGGACCACAACTCCCAGGATTCCCGCTCAGCAAAGTGCCCGGTGGGAATGCTGGGAAATGTAGTTTTTCGCGACTTTTGCAGAGCTCCCTTGCCCCCTTTTATTTTATAACAAAAAACAACAAATAAAACCTTATTTCAATTATACAGTGTGTCGGTTGAGTACATATAATCATGTGCACAATATTTATATACATTTTTCTTGAGTTCACATATTATATTCTAATCAACATTCTATATCGTTGTATATCATCATTAGGTTTTTTTAAATTTCAGTTTCAAACTATCCTTAAAAGCAAATCCCAACTCTTTACAAAATTATATTCATGTTATAACTTATTCTAAGATAACCAGTTGTAGTATATCATTATACTACATTGGGGGAGTTGGTTTTGGTTTGGTTTTGTTTTTCCCCAAATTTTGTTCTATTGTACTTTACTAATTTTTGTTAGTTCTTATTGTTTTTATTTTTATTTTTTGTTTTAAATATGATTTTACATTGTGTAAGCTGCCTTGAGTCGCCATGGGCGAATAGGCGGCAATACAAATCAAATAAATAAATAAATTATTATTATTACAATATCCTTTAATTTCTTACTTTACTTTCTAACCATCCATAAAATAAATCCCATATTTTATAATATTCTTCGTCTCCTTGCTCTTTAATTTCTAATGTCAATTTACTCATTTCTGCACACTATTATTTTCTTAATCACCTCCATTGGAATTTTCTCATTTTTCCAATTTTGAGCAAGTACAATTCTAGCTGCTGTTAACACATTAATAATCAAATATGTTATTTCTTTACTGTATCTTTCAGGCAAGATTCCCCAATAGGAATATCTCAGGCTTTAAGTCTGTGTGTTGTTTTATCATTTTTTTCCCAACCATGTGTGTTTTTTAGTCCAGTGTCTTTTAGCTTGAGCTCCCCCTGCTTTTCTGCTTGGGTGTTTTTCTATGGCCTCAGGTGGGAAAAGGTAAAACCGTTCTAATGCAGGGAGTTCTCGACTTACAACCATTTGTTTCGCGACTGTCCGAAGTTACAACAGCCCTGGAAAAAGTGACTTAATTGGTTTTCACGCTTAGGACCAATGCAGCATCCCATGGTCAAGCGATCAAAATTTGGATGCTGGGCAACTGGCATGTATTTATTTATTTATTGGTCTTTTAATGATCCTGTAATCCCTTGCATCGGGGTGGAGTCGGGGCAGTTGAGTGGAGCTGAGTGTTTACTGTCCGGATGCTCTTCCTGTCGCCAATGCAGAGTTCGCAGCAGATATTATTAATTAATTGTGCCCAGAGAGAGAGAAATATCTGCCGCTACCTAGGATCGAACCACAGCCTCCTGATTAGGCCACTGCACCTCTCAACTGGCATGTATTTAGGACGGTTGCATTTCCTTGGGTCACGTAAGCCCCATTTGTAACCTTCCCAGCCAGCTTTTTCGACAATGGGGGAAAGCCAGATTTGCTTAATGACAGATTCGGTCACTTAACAATTGCAGGGCTCCCTTGTGGTCGTAAGATGTATTTATGTTATTTTTGCATATGCTAAGTTTGCAGAGCAAACCGAGGACAGACTCTCTGGGAATGAGGAGGAGCAAGAGGAGGAGGAGGAGGAAGATGATGCCGAAGCAGCTTTGAAAAAAGAAGTGGCTCAGATCCGTACCGCCACGGAACAGAAGCAACGTCGGTTCCAGTCGGTGGAAAGTGGTGCTAACAACGTGGTTTTTATTCGAACGCTGGGTGTCGGTATGTATGCAAAGAGTTTGCCAATAAAATGATTACGATTTTATTCCTAATGTTATTTACACATTGCTGTCCCTCAAAGAATCCAAATGACTTACAAAAGAACAAAAAATAACCCAACCATCCTTGGCAATTTAAAAACCTGGGTAGTTCCCAGAATTCCTAGCCAGCACACCAAAAACTTTACTCTTGCTTTTTTTTTTTTTTTTTTTTTAGCAAAAATCACCCCATAGTGAACAATGAGTTGGCTTAACATCCGCAACATTTGTTTAATGATTGCAAATTCACTTAATGCCCTGATGCTTGGCTTAACCACCAACACAGGAAAAAGTTGTAAAATTGGATCCGTTCCTCTGATGGACCTGATTTTACAACCACCATGACTTATGACCAGAACAGGCAGGCTCCATTACAGTTATAAACCGAGGACTATCTGAAGGTCTTTCTCATGTCAAAGGACTTAGTGCTTCTAAGAAGGCTGGTGCTTCTCACTTGAAAGTGTTTTTCTGGTGAGACCGGTCTATCCACCCAAATATGGAACATGTCAACTCATAAAATATTTCTATGGGTTTTTTTAGAGTTGCCAACAGAAAGGGAGGGGGAGCAGTGGGCAGCTTGAAAAGCAAAAGTGCGTTCCATAAATGTTTTCAAAGATAGTAACTAGGTGACCGAAGTTTCTACTGCAAAAAATTCTAACTGGAGAACATGATTGATGACTCTTGGCTATGGATGTGTCCCATTGGAGAAAATGAATTACGATACACCCAGGGGGTGGGCGGAAAAACCAGGGTCAAGGATGACACTGAATGATGTGTCTCAGAGTCGGCTACACCCAGGCAGAGCCGGCATGTTTACTCCTAATAAATCTTTTAAGTTTTGGAAGTTTGGCTCGAAACCCATGGTTTAAATGGGGGGTAACCGCCGGAACCCTGACAGCACGGAGCATACTGCTTCTCACTTGAAACAGTCTCCCTTTGAATCCTCACGTTTGTGTGTCCGCAGAACCTGAGAAGTTGGTCCACCACATTCTAAAGGACATGCATGCCACCAAAAAGAAGAAAACCCGAGTCATCCTGCGCATGCTGCCCGTATCGGGTACCTGCAAAGCCTTCCTTGAAGACATGAAGCAGTATGCAGAGACCTTTTTCGAGCCCTGGTTCAAAAGCCCCAAGAAGGGCACTTTCCAGATTGTTTACAAGGCGCGAAATAACAGCCACCTCAGCAGGGAAGAAGTCATAAAAGAGCTGGCAGGTAAACACAAGGGAAAACTATTACAGCTTTTCTCTCCTAGGGTAGCTCTCAATCCATGGTAGATCTGCAGTGGTTTAAGAATTGGGGTTTAAGATTTTATGTTCCTGTGGGGATGTTGCAATCTAACAAGGGTTCAAGCAGTGCACCCTAAAAGTTGCACCTAGAACCTCACTTCAGAAGTGAGCATACCTGGGATGACCCAGGGTGGGATACAAAAGCAACAAAGTCACGAAAACAGGTGAAGTCCCTTTAATTCCTTCAACTTGGCTTCAAAGGTCCAATTATCATTGACTAGAGAAAAAAACTCCCCCACAAACAGTTGCGAAAAGGAAGAAATTCCGTTCGAACTCAAAATACATATAAATTATAAATAGAAAAAAACAACACAAACCACACTGAAGCAATTAATGAGACAAGGCAGGATAAGGGCTTGAAGACGTCCACAGATATCGAAACACACTGGGAAGGACGCCAGAACTCAAATAAGAACTGAAAGACTAGAATTATTTCACGCTTTGTTTCCAACACTGGCCCAAGCGCAGTTTGTCCTTTTTCACAGCTGCAGCCCATGAAGGGGATCAGGGCCCTTTCCTCCCCCATAGACCATGCCATTCACGTTTCTCCCTTATCTGCTCCTCCCTGCGTGCCCTAGGATGAAGAGGGGATGGGCCTTGGTCTTCCTCTGAATGCCCGCCCGGTCTGTGTCCTTCCCCAGTTTCCTCCACAACCTCCGGAGCCACACTCCCACTCCCTGTTGGCTGTCCTCCTCTCCTCAGAGTCAGACTCTTAATGGGCATGACGATACTGGTGCTTCTATTTCTGTTTGGTTTTTCAGTGAGGGTGAGTAGATTTCCCAAAAGGGCAACATAAGGAGACTTGAAATGCACTCTCTTCATCCCTTTAGATCCCCATTTTTTCCTGTTCCACAAAAAAACAGAATTTTTATTCCTCCATACTAGGATAGCCTTTGATATGTTTTGCAGAGCCAGGCATGGCTGGGGAAACTCGGTGGGAACTTCATGGTTATATTCTAAGATTTCTGACCATTGGCCACGCTTGTGGTTGACGGGAATTTCTGTCTAAAATGCCTGGAGAAACCAGGTTGTCTCGGAATGTATTAAACGCTTAAAACTTCAAGCAGACCACCCATCCTAAAGTTACTTCCTAAGACCACGCTCGGTGCCATCTCTTCCTCCCCATAAAGACACTGGTTTTACATTGTTTTCTTTTTAAAGATACTCAACAACAGGACTAGAAGGGGGGGAAAAGAAAGAAAAAAGAATGTACAAAACGTTACACACAAAAAAGAATGAAACTCAAAAGTGTTTTTAAAAAGGCAAGTGGACTTTGTTTTTTTTCCCTTGAAGACGTTCCTCTTCTTATCTGATAAACTTCTTCGATTCTGACTGAAGAACTGAAGAAGCTTCTCAGATGAGAAGGGAAATATCTTCAAGGAGAAACAAAGCCCAGTTGCCTCTTGGGAAAAAAAAAAAAAAGCACTTTTGGGACAACCCCGACCTGGATGACTGAGAATCTCCATAGACACAATAAAACAAAACGCCTGTCATTCCCCTAGTTATGAAATCAAACGAAGGCAATAATCCCTGCCTCCTTTCCATCCTTGCCTTGCAGGCGTGGTGGGCCACCTCAACCCAGAAAATAAGGTCGACCTGAGCCACCCTGAGTATACCATTGTGGTGGAGATCATCAAGAACATCTGCTGCTTGAGTGTGGTTCAGGACTACATTCTCTTCCGGAAGTACAACCTCCAGGAAGTGGTGAAAAGCAAAGCTGAGGGGCAGCCAGAGGCTCCCAAACCATCCCACGAGAACGACGCCCCCGGAGCGGAAACACCTGAAGCACAGAGAGAAAACCGAAACGAGCGCCAGGACAAGACCGAGACCGCCTCCAACGACAATCATGAGGACTAGGACCATGAATGGAAGAGCCGAGAAGCAGAAAAAAAAAAGGGAAAAAAATCTGCAGGATGGGTGGAGGGTTGTTAAATCAGGGGGTTGATGTTTGCTCTCTAGGTCAGGGCTCTTCAACCTTGGCAGCTTTTAAGACTTGTCTGAACTTCACCTCCCAGAATTCCTCAGCTTTGCTGGCTGAGGAATTCTGGGAGTTGGAAGTCCACAAGTCTTAAAAGCTGCCAAGATTGGAGACCCCTCTGCTCTAGGTGATGTGGCTAAAGTGCAGTCTGTCTCAGACCATCCCGCCCCACCATTCCTGTCTTGTAGTTATTCTGAATTTGGGGGAGGGGAGGAGTGTTCCCAACTGAACAAGCCATGATTTTCACAACCTGTAATTCAGGGGTGTCCGCCCTCAGCAACTTTTAAGGCCTGTGGACTTCCAGAATTCCCCAGTCAGCTATTCTGGGAGTTGAAATCCATAGGTTTTAATGCTGTCAAGTGTGGTCACCCTTGCCCCGAAGGTTTAGTGTTACATACAAAACCGATAATTGTGGCTGGATCAAACTCTGGCTAGCCTTTTCCTGACCCAGAGCCACTTATGGGTCCTATTCTTAGGATTAAAAGGTACTGCGCTGATCAGCCAAATGCGTTTCTGCTGTTTCCCTCTAACCTCCAATCCGGATGGAGTGCTGACCCCACTTTCTGGCTTTTTAAAGTTAACATTGCAAAAATGCAGCCAGGATGGGGAGGTGGGTTTGAGAGGGAGGGATCGTTCCTAAACAATTGCCTGAGGTTGGAAGTAGAAGTAGCTAAAGTTGGCTTATTAAAGGTTTTAAAGGTTTTAAAATTATCCCTTTCTATTCTGATTATCATGACCAAAAAACAAAAAAAAAAAAAAAAACAAACCCCAAACCCCTCCCAGATTTTCTTATTCAGGAGTAGGGGGGTCAACAAAGACTACCTATTCGCTTAAACTTTTTTTTTTTTTTTTGCAAGGTGGTTTTTAACTCTTCATCCTCAACAATTTGTGTTTCCAAATCGTAGATTTTTTCCCCCCAAGTAAATTATGGCAGCTGTTTCCTGCCAGATTTTCCTGTAATCACGGTCTAGTTACCAAGCCAGCATCTTGATGCGAAGTCTAGCGTGACTTGAGAACAAACATGATCGTTTCCTCTTCGGCTGGCATCTCTGTGGATCTCGTATTCTGATCCCCTCCGGAAAAACAGCACCTGTCATCCAGTCTATCACAAAGGTCTCTAAACTTGGCAACTTTGAGACAGGTGGGTTTTGACTCCCAGAATTCCTCAGCCAGCCTTGCGTGAATTCTGGGAAGTGAAGTCCAGAAGTCTTAACGTTGCCATCTTTGGAGACCCTCCCTGGTCTATGAGAATAGATAGTTTTAATGTTCTGGTGCTTTTTCTGAATTGGGAACATGTTCAGGTTTCTCTTGTAACTCTTTTAACAGGTGAATATTGAGCTTGGAGGAACTTTGATGGGCTTGCTTGTAGAGACCCTTCTTAACGATCTTAAGCAAATTGTAAAATATTTACCGTACGGGGCTTTGGGGAAAATATACATCTTTTGTTGAAAAATGTTCTATTTGCAGTTACATTGTTAGAAATGTTAATGCTCCAAACTCGTAATTCTTGTGGGAGACAAAATCCAGCTTTTCTCTGGGAGGAATTTCTTGACTGAAAATAAACATTCACAGCATAACATCTTTGCAGGGGTATAATACTTTCCAGTTTGTACGTGCTTGTTCTTTTTTTGTATGTTGTTTTCTATTAAATTGACCTTGGTTTGGTTTGGAAGAGATTGGCTAACACATGTTCTTTGCTTTTTTTCTTTTTTTAAACCACCCTTCTCTTTGTAAAACTCAAAATTCAGTATGTGGAGATAAATGATCAGTGGGAGCAATTCTGCCTTTTAAAATCAGTATGCAAAGGAACAGATCAGTTGTTGGTTCATTTATTCACTTACTGCTATTTGTGGCAAGGATATCTGCTTTGTAGAAGAAAAATCTCCCATAACTCTCTCCTTCTATCTCTCATTCTATCTCTATCATCTATCTATCTATCTATCTATCTATCTATCTATCTATCTATCTATCTATCTCTAATCATTTATCTATCTACATCTATATATCATATCTTCTGTCTATATCTATCTATCTATCTCATCTATCTAATATCACCATCTATCTATCATCTATCTATCTACAGTATATCATATCTTCTATATCTATATAATCATTTATCACCATCTATCTAATCATCTATCTACATCTCTATCTAATCTACAGTATATCATATCTTCTATATCTATCTATCTATCTATCTATCTATCTATCTATCTATCTATCTATCTATCTATCTATCTATCTATCTATCTATCTATCTATCTATCTATCTATCTACATCCATCTATCCATATCTATATATCATCATCTATATCTTATCTACTGTATATATCATATCTATCATCTATCTACAATATCTATATCTATGGTATCTATATCATCTATCGGATCTATCTCACATCTATCTACGGTATCTATCCATCCATCCATCCATCCATCCATCCATATCATCTAATCATTTATCTATCAATACACATACACATGGAAGGGATAGAAGAATCTAGAGCAAACTTGGCAACTTTTAAGAACTTCACAAAACTCAAAAATGCTGCTCAAGCACCTTGAGCTGGAGAGAGCTGTTTTGATGGCCAAATAGACAGCTTTGATTGGGGATGTTTGTGACCTCAACATTGTAATCCAAAGTAATTGAAAGGGTTCAGTTTGCAGTTTTGAATGTAGAAACTATGCATGTACTATTTGAGAGCTAATATTAGTTGATTAATTAAGACATAAGCTGAACTAGTGGCCTACCTTGGATTAAGACGTTTTCTTTTACACGTAAGATAATTCTGTTTAATGACTTAATGCCAGCACGACTTCAAAAGCATTTGCAAGAAGCTGTCCAGGACATACAAAATTCAGAATTTTGGCGGTTCTACATTTTAAAAGATTGTATTGCATTTTATTGGTCTGGATCCCTAAATAAAATGAAAGATGTTAGAGAAAAGTGGGAAGAAAGTGATTTGCAGCTTGGCCAGAAACACAACAACTCCAATTGCCAAGTCAAAAGGAATAAAAGGAAGTTTTAAGCAAACGGCAAATGATTTTTTTTAAACTACCGTATTTAGTAGAAACCACAGGAACAATATTGATACTCGTCGGAAAACCCAGAAATCTGCAGAAATTAAGAAACCTGGTTGTGCAGAAATCTGCCAGCTGACCTTTCTGCAAACGGTGACGGGATCAATCGATCGAGAGAGAGAGAGAGAAACTGACATGGAACTAAATTTCTCCCCATTCCCATTTTCGCAGTTCGTTCCTTCTGATTTTGCCACTGATCGTCTTGGGCAGCTCTTGTACGAATTCCACCTTACGAAATAAGAAGAAGAAAAAAGAAGAACCATAACTCCTTCTTTTCTAAAGTCAGGGAGATCGAAGTAGTTCCTGAATTACGACTCCAGCTGAGATCATTTCCGCTGCTAAGAAGGTGGTGGTTAAATGAGACACACTCTTTTTGCCATGGTTTGTTAAGCCGCAAACACCACAACGGTATTTCGTGAAAAGAAGGACTAGAATGCAGAATACAGATTAACAGAGTTGGAAGGGATCTTGTAGGTCATCCAGTCCAACCCCCCCCCCCCCAATGGGCTAGGGGTGTCATGATAGTAGTGTTCCAATATCCAATGGGCTGCCACAAGGAAGAGGGGGTCAACTTATTTTCCAAAGCACCAGAAAGCAAGACAAGAAACGATGGAAACTAAGCAAGGAGAGAAGCAACCTAGAACTAAGGAGAAATTTAAACTACCCAGTGGAACTGCTTGCCTCCAGCAATTGTGTGTGGTCCATCATTGGAGGCTTTTAGGAAGAGATTGGACAACCACTTGTCTGAAATAGTATAGGGTTTCCTGTTTGAGCAGTGGGGTGGACTTGAAGACCTCCAAGGTCCCTTCCAACTCTGATATTCTGTTATCGCCCTCAGGCTTCTGAATAATTCAACACTACCTAGTTATAACACTCACCTTTCTGGGATACTTGTATGGCGCTGTCACTTTCTTGACGTGGTCTTGCAGCTCCCGAGTTAATTTCTCTGGGTTGTGTGATGCGAACTCAGGAGACAAAACCACAAATGCTTTTACCACCTGGAAAACAAAACCATTCATAGTAGCTACTGATCAAGAGGTCAGACGAAAAGCAGGCAGGGTTGTTTTTTTTAAATGAAAACCAAAAGGCAGATGGAAACTTTCCCTCCCACCTCAAAGAATGAGACTTCGAAACTCAACACATACCATGCAGACTGGAGAAAGAAGCGTGAGATCTTGATTCCACTATAAATAGGGCCTGTGTTTGAAACATGGCAATCCCTGGAATTCTTTCCTCATGGCTTCATTAACTTTTCTGGAATCAATATACTATACTTACAAGGGATTCTTGCATGCTTGAAAACTTGTTGCGCCTATTTCCACTTCAATTTGTCGAGAGAAGTCTGACATAGTGTCAGGATTCCAGCAATTGCCCTAATTAAATCAAGATTCTCGAGCCAAGAAACTTCCAAGGATTTATTAGAGGCGACCTACCGGCCCTGCCCTGTATGAAGCCAACTCTGGCATACGTAATTTACAGTCCCCTATGGCCCTGTTTCCCCCCTCCCCCCCTGGGTGTGTCATAAATCATATTCTCCAATTGAGCACCTTCACGGGCTGGGTGTCATCATTCACATTCTCCAATTAAATATATTCGTGAGCAAAAGCTCTGGTATTTTAGTTACAGTCTTTTAAAGATAAAGAGTTGGAATGTACTTTCGCTTTCAAACTACTGCACTGCTTTTCCATATTTCCTTCCTCTCCCCTCCTTCCTCTTTTATGGCAACTACTAAAACAGGCATAGGAATGTTTTATGAGTTGACACATAGGATATATATTGGGATTGAAAAGAAGATATTTGTCTCCTGGGGATTTATTTCAAATATTTTTGTTGTGGTCGTTACAAAATGGAGTCTTGTCTAATCCTGGTTTAAAGTAAAGAACTAAGAGAAGGGAAAGTGATGACCCAAAAGATGTCCATCAACAAACAACCTTGGTTTGTGGCATAGAGATGCCATCACTACGAAGGTTGCAACATGTTAAACATATATTTACATGATGATAAAGAAAAAAACTAAGACTCTATTTCTGCCACAGGTTAAGTAGTGGCTTCCTTAACCATAACTTTCTGAATCAGTCACCTTTGGGTTCATTCACAATCAGCCATGTTTTGCAAACCACAATATTTGGTTTGCACAGTTTGTCAAGCAAATACCAGGTGTCATGCTGTGATATGTAAAATAATACCTGTGAAAATATAAAGCAATGGTAACACCATTTTTAACCTCTGTGTTAACCTAAGATATATTTACTGGAATATTATGTAAGAATTCTCTTGTTTTGTATAAAGGTTATATATTTGGCAGGTAATGTTGTCCAGTGACATGTTAATGATGGAGATTACTGGAAGTGGGTAAACAGGTTAAGAAAACAGATGTTATGCTACAATAATAGGGGTGTTGCACAGGGAGATACATAACTGGATAGACTGTGAACCCGGAAAAAGGGCAGAGACTATATTTGAACCTGTATATAAACCCCAGCCTTCTGGGAACCATGTCTTCTGCGGCCAAAAGCACAGAATTCCCTTTTGCAAAAGCTTCACAATAAAGCTCTTATTTATTGTTCACGTGTCTCCAGTTGTCTGAATACCTGAATGGCTGATCTTCTTTTTTAATCACACATGCAAGTAAAGACTCTAGACAGGCACCTATTACAATTAAATCAGCAGAAACGATACGTCTGCATCCAACTTTTTCTAGCAGCACCTAAGCAGGAAGAACAGAATAACAAGAGTTGGAAGGGACCTTGGAGGTCTTCTAGTCCAACCCCCTGCTCTGGCAGGAAACATTATACTACTTCAGACAAATGGTTGTCCAATCTCTTCTTAAAAACCTCCTTAAATCTGCAATTAATTTGCAGATTTATAGAAAAGCTTCATTACCTCCCGTCGGACTATATCCGGACTGCTGACCACGGCTGATTCAACTACTGCTGGATGCTCAATCAAAGCACTTTCTACTTCAAAAGGCCCAATGCGGTATCTGGGGAAGAAGGAACCAAATTATTGTCACTAAATGGAATGTAGGACTTTGGGTGTAGGTGTGGCATTTGGCAAATGGGACCTAGAACAGACCCCAAATTTGTATATCTAAATATAATTACAGTTCAATTGCCTAGTGTTTGGGCACTGGTCCTTAGCTGATCTTGTCTTAGTTCAAAAAGTTGAGCAAGATTGGATCTACTTAGATGGGAAAAAGAGATCCCTAAATCAGGATTGGAAATTTTTAAAAAAAGTTGAAGAAGGAATGAAAGAATATGAGAAATATAAAATCAAAAGTTTGGAGGCTGTTAGCTGATCATCTTAGCAACTCAGTCTAGGTAGCAACAAGGAACTGAAAAGAAATATTTCACACCATCAAAAAGACTCCACTTTAAGGTATTTATTATCCTAACTTTCATATTTTAATAATGAGGTTAATAATGAAGTTTAATGAAATCAATAATAAACCAGGACTGGCAATTCCTGTATCCTTTCCATGATTCTTTCTTTATCCTCAATTCTATTGGATCTTTAATTCTGGGTTCCTTGATTTTGACCAGCTCGGTGGAGTTTTGCAGAAACCACACCAACTAGAGTTGGACTTGGCCAACATTGAGATCTGAATGAAATCAATGATCATCAGAAGGGCCTTTCCAGACCAAGTTGGTCCTGACCCAGATGATGCTAACAATGATTTTGGGATGCTTTCCCACCATCCCACATTTTTTAACGTATATTGAGATGGACCAACCCTGAGGAGATGATGACATCATCAGACCTTCCCACAAACCAGAAATAGCCATCTTCATCCATCCAGCCTCGGTCACCGGTGATGTAAAAGTTTCCCCGGACAACTGCTGAGTTTTTTTCTGGGTTGTCCTGGACATGAACAAAATGACATGGATGATGGATTCCGCTGACACGATTTTAAACTATGTTCTGCAATTTATTTTATTTTATTTTATTTATTTGATTTGCCAATTGTTTACAAGATAATGAGTATAAGTTTATACATAGAAGTGAATACATGAAATGGGTACATATAAGAAAAACAAAAGAAGAATAAGAGAAACAATAGGACAGGGACGGTAGGCACGTTGGTGCGCTTATGCATGCCCCCTACAGACCTCTTAGGAAAGGGGTGAGGTCAATAGTAGACAGTCTAAGGTTAAAGTTTTTGGGGTTTGGGGAAGAAACTAATTCCCAGGAACTTCAAAGCAATGCAGTTTAACCAGGGACCTTCTTCTTCCATTCATGACCTTAATCACCCTCTGAATGGAACTAGAGTATTTACTGGCTGGATGCCCTCCCTGTCGCCAATTCAGAGGTTTTTTTCAGCAGATATATTCTCAGTGTGCCCAGAGAGAGAAATATCCGTCTCTAGCTAGGATCGAACCCAGAACCTCCTGATTGCGAGACGAGAGCAACATCTCTAGGCCACCACACCACTCATTTACAACCTTCATGATCAGGAGAATTTGCCCTCTCTCTAAAAATTATGTCACTGCATTTGAGGAGCCCCGTTGCAAGATGTTGATCATGAATGAATGGAAAGGATCATGAATGGAAAGTAGGGTCTTGCATGCAGCATTGCCTACTGCCCATTGCATTGACAGCAACTCTCCTCCATATGATGGTCTCCAGAATGTTGCCACCATTTTTGCGCAATGAGGAAAGACACAAATAACAATCCGATAACAGATAACAGATAATCAGAATCGGAAGGGACCTTGTAGGTCATCTAGTCCAACCCCCTGCCCAAGCAGGAGACCCTACACCAGGGATCCCAACCTTTCGATGCCGCGCCCGGTTCCGGCGTCAGCTGGCGCGCGGCCGGTTCGGCGTCAGCTGGCGCCGCCATCTTTTTGACGAAAATCACTTCCGGTGACGTCACGAGGTGATTTTTCGCAAATCAGCGCAGCGCTCCGTGAGCTTTTCGGGTAGAAATGGCTTTCTACCGGAAAGCTCATCGAGCGCTCGCCATCTTTCTTAAAAATTGCTTTTTACCAAAAAGATGGCGGCGCCCAGCAACCAGCGGCCCGGTAAGGCTTGTTCGCGCGGTACCGGTCCGCGGACCGGCGGTTGGGGACCCCTGCCCTACACCATTTCTGACAGATGGGACTCCAATCTCTTCTTGAAAGTCTCAAGTGATGGCACTCCCACAACTTCCAAAGGCAGCTTCTGTTCCATGGGTTGATTGTTCTCACTGTCAGAAAATTCTTCCTTATTTCCAGGTTGAATCTCTCTCCTTGTCCAGTGTCCATCCATTATTCCTTGTCTGGCCTTCAGAGGCTTTAAAAAAATAACCTGACCCTCTTCTCTCTGTGGAAGCCCTTCAAATATTGGAAGATGCCATCATGTCTCCCCTGGTCCTTCTCTTCACTAGACTAGCCAAGCCCAGTTCCTGCAACCATTCTTCATATGTTTTAGCCTCCAGTCCCCTCATCATCCTGGTTGCTCTTCTCTGCACTTTTTCTAGAGTCTCAACATCTTTTTTATGGTGTGGTGACCAAAACTGGATGCAGTACTCTAGGTGTGGTCTTACTAAGGCTTTATAGAGTGGTATTAGTACCTCCCTTGATCTCGATTGTATCCCTCTGTTAATGCAATTTAGGATTGCATTATTTGCATTCTGCAATTTAGGATTGCATTAGATTGCAGTCCCACTGCTTTCACTGAACTTCCTGATGGATGGAGGGAGGACTTCCTGATTCCTTGCTTACCACGTAGTGAGAGAAGAAGCTAAAGGGACGCTTGGGTTTTATCCTGATGGCGATGTCTCCTTCTTGTCCATGGGGCAAAATCTTGCCATCTTCATCTACAATCTAGGAAACAGCAAGGAAGAGGAAGGAAGTGCTAAGGTTAAGGAAAAGCAAAGGAGTAAAATTCCAACTCACTTTGGGGAGCTCATTCCATGTCATTTTTTTGGGCAAGAAGTGGGCTTCCCACCTTAATCTCAACTATTTTTTCATTTTTTATTTATTTATCTCAGATTGGCCCTGGGGTCTACTTATAATTGTTTGCTTGCTATCAGTTGTAGTTGATGGGGAGGCTGAAAAGAAAAGCCACCTCCTCCCACATATTTTCCTTCCCTGCTAAAAGTAGACCTTCCAACCTTGAACTCACCTGAGCCAGGTGAATGGTCCTTACCTGAACATCGTAAGGTGGAGCTGCAGTCCCCATGGAGCCCAGTTTAACTGATTTCCCCTTCTTGTTGGCTGTTATCATCCCCTGCAGCAAACAATTTTGAATACTCCTGGAATTGCCCTTGGACATTTCCATCCTTTCGTGGTCAATAAAATGAGGACCCAGATTGTTGGGGGCAAAAGGCTGACTCTGTAATCTGCTTAGAGAGGGCTGTAAAAGCACTGTGAAGCGGTATATAAGTTTGCTACTGCTTGCGAAGGAAGGAAGGAAGGAAGGAAGGAAGGAAGGAAGGAAGGAAGGAAGCAAGCAAGCAAGCAAGCAAGCAAGCCGTGGTGGCACAGTGGTTAGAATGCAGAATTTCAGGCTGATTCTGCCCACTGCCAGGAGTTCGATCCTGGTGGGGCTTAAGTTTGACTCAGCCTTCCCTCCTTCCAAGGTTGGTAAAACGAGGGCCCAGATTGTTGGGGGGCAAGAGGCTGACTCTGTAAACTGTTTAGAGAGGGCTGTAAAAGCACTGCGAAGTGGTATATAAGTCCACGTGCTAGTGCTATTTGGACTTATAAAATATCTGTACCTTCAATGAGCATTCCCCAGTCTTTGAATACCATTCTATGATAGAAAACACAATCTTTTGCATGATACCTTGAGTGGGTTTCCAAATTATATTTTTTTATCATGCAGCTCCATGGCCTTCAGCTGATACCTCTCCCCTATAGTTGGAGAGTCATACCACTAACTGTCCCTGCTTAATTCATTTACCCAGTTTCTTGGTTCAGACAATACCCTGAACTGTGAATGCACTAAGATGGGGTGCATTCACACCCAGCCATTAAAAACAACAACATCAATAATTTCTCAGTCCTAAATTTAACCATCTTTAGCTACTGGGTCCTTAACTATCCTGGTTAAGAGAAAGGAACTTTTATGTACATGCACATACGACTTCAGTTTGTCCATAGCCTTCGTAGAGTTGTAACCCCGTCTGTTTTTTCCATTGTGACACCACTTCCGGGTTCATTGGTTCTCCACCAGTCAAACAGTGAGACAGGCTCTTGAATGTGTAGCTTTATGCAGAGAAAAAGAAGAAAGAGACTGGTTTCTATAGTTATTCAGAGCCTCTATCATTAAGCAGGGTGTAATGAGGGTGGGGCTTGGTGCTCTCTGAGCTTGGTGGTTTTCTTGCAGACATTTCATTACCCAACTAGGTAACATCATCAGTACTGGATGAGCTGCAAATATTCTTCTTTATTGACAGGGTGTAATGGCTGATTGCAAATTCTAATCAGAAACATCCTTAGGTAGTGTTGCTAGTCAACGCTGTGTGTACTAAGAGTCTGTCTTGCAGATTTTAGCTGATTGGAACTTTTGCCTCTGTCTGTCTGGGTCTGTATTTCACTTTTCACTTTAGATTTATTTTTTTTAAATTAAAGTTTACCATCAAATAAAATACAAACATAAATTAAGAAAGTGAATGAGAGAGGAAGATATACATACATACATACATACACACACGGTTTGTTTTTAGACTGGATTAAGTGATGCTCATCTTTCTCAGTTAAAAAAGGAACTCAACATAAAACAGAAATGCAGGAGGGGAAAAATAAATCATTGGTACAAATGGCAATTTACATTTTCCCGAAGAGAGACAAAGGAAGGACTCATGAAATTTGCTGACAGAAATGTTGTATGTAGGTGTTCTCAGCTTATGACCACCATTAAGCCCCAAATTTTCTGTCACTAAGTGAGACATTTGTTATGTGAATTTTGCCCCATTTGATGGCCTTTCTTGCCGCAGTTGTTAAGCGAATCAGTGTGGTCGTGAAGTTAGTAACACGGTTGTTAAGTGAAACTTGGCTTCCCCCTTGAGTTTGCTTATCAGAAGGTTGCAAAACGTGACCCAGTAGCTCTGCAACTATCATCAATATGAGTCAGTTGCCAAGCATCTGAATTTTGATCGCATGACCTTGAGGATGCCACAAGTATAAGTGTAAGAAGAGGTCGTAAGTCACTTTTTTCAGTGCTTTCGTGACTTCGAACAGTCACTAAATGAACTGTTGTAAGTTGAAGACCATCTGTATAAAGTTGCAAGGAGGATGTCTACTGACCTAGAAGAGAACAAGCTAAGCTCTCTTTCCTGTATTGATAACTTCCAGTAGGCAGCAACTGCTCTGAAGGTTTTAGTATTACAGATTCCTTTGGCCTCACCGTTGACCAACCAACCAACCAACCAACCAACCAACCAACCAATCAAATATACAGATGGGTTAACTGATAACCAGCTACCTGCTAAGGTCCTGCTGCACCAGCATGCGGTAGGCTGTTGGAGCAGTGCACAAGGTCGTCACTGGGTACCTGGAAAGTGTCTAGAGAGAGATAAAAAGGAAAGGAGGAAGAAAAGGATATGAAAATGATGGAACTGCATCTTCCTCTTTCCTTAAAGCTCTTCCTGGGTTAAAGGTTGGCGAAGCTATTATCTTCTAGATTTTGCTGATCTGGAGTAGCCCATGATGAGATAGGTGGCAAATGAATTTAATGATGACGATTATTATTATTATTATTATTATTATTATTATTATTATTATTATTATTATTATTATTATTATTATTATTATTATTATTAATCAGCCATCAGTGCCAGTCAGTGATACTTGTGATACATTTTTAAATGCTCAGTTGACTGAGTTTCATGCTTAATGAATAAAATAACAACGACAACCATAATAATCTACAAATCCAGCATGTCAACGGAGATTCTCAGTCATCCAGGTCACGGCTGTCTCATTTTTTTCAAAAGGCAACTGGATTTTCTTGGGTTTTTTTTTCTTCCTTGAAGACGTTTCGCTTCTCATCCGAGAAGCTTCACCCTTCCATCTCCTCTCACCATCCTGCCAGAACCGATGAAGCTTCTGAGATGAGGAGGGAAATGTCTTCAAGGAAAAACAAGGCCTTTTCAAAAAAGCACTTTTGATACAAATCCAGCCTAGTGAAAGGCAAGGCATATTGGGAGTTGGAAAGTCAAGAAGAAATGAGAACTATAGAGCAGGGATAAGGGTGAAAGGATGGGTTCATTCAGAGCCAGGAGTTCCTAGGTATCTTACCTCGTCTGACCCACTAAATACCAAATCATCTATTGACACCACTGCTCATATAGGTTCATAAAACATAGAAACATAGAAAACTGATGGCAGAAAAAAAGACCTCATGATCCATTGAGTCTGTCCTTTGAGTTTTTTTTATTTTATGTTTTTAAATTTTTGTTGGATGATGGACCTGTGTTAATCCCAAGCCATCTTTAAAATCAGTTATGGATGGTTAACCCACTACCACCTCTGGAAGTTGGTTCTAAGCTGCCAAAATACAGCATTGTGTTCCTGTCTAAACCAGCAGACAGATGGACCAAGGAAGGAGCTCTTTCCTTAAAGCTCTTCCTGGGTTAAAGGTTGGCGAAGCTATTATCTTCTAGATTTTGCTGATCTGGAGTAGCCCATGATGAGATAGGTGGCAAATGAGTCTATCAAAGGTCAAAATACATTCCCCCAATGATTTGGATGTATAATTCTTACTTTTAGAACTTCCTTTGGGTCAAACTGTGGCATGCTGTGCATGAAGACACTGGTTCCTCGAAGCCAAGGGCCAAAGACACCTCCCATAGACCCCTTCACCCAACCAGTATCGGACATGTTCCACATGACATCTGAAGGTTTGAAGTCCAGCCAATCCCTGCAAGACACAGACATTTTAGATGGGATTCTGGATTACCTTCAAACAAACAAGATCTCACCTCAATTTTAGGTGACCTTAAATTTTCTACAGGGTTTTTTTCTGCAGGGTTCAAGATGTCCTCAGTTCTTTGTGGTTGTCCTCTGGGGCTGTCACATCTCCAAAGGCCTTACGTGAAACTCCAAGAGATGGAATAGACTGAATTCTGGTTGATTGGGGTCAAGTTCAAGATGTGTAAGAAAATTAAGAAAGATACCTTCCCGCTAGAGTTAAGCCCAAGGCTAAGCTGGTTTGAGAGTGTTCAGCCATCTTTGGAGAGCCTGTGGTCCCGCTTGTGAAGAATATAACCATTGGTTCATCACTCTGGGTTTGAACACAGTTGTGGCTGGAAGGAGCTGCCCTGAAAGAGACCCAAGGAAGGACATCAGCTGTGAACAGAAAGAAGCTTCATCCTTTTCACTTAAAATAATGAAAAATTGATCATCAAGATTGATTAGTTAACTGATCGCACCACTCCTAGAGGGATGTTTTATCTTCAGTGTTGACCCTCTCAGGGCTCTCTGTTGTATTCCCTGCCTGAGTAATGTAATTATCTGCCAGAAATTAGAGCAGAGTCTAACGTGTGTTGACTGGAAAGAAAACCTCGCTGAGTGTGCTGAAAATTATTCCCAGGTAGGTGTTTCATTTGCAGACTTAAATGCCTCTCTGACCTATAATGATGGTGGAAAAATGGCACTCAGAAATTCAAAGGATCTCTGTGATTGGTTTTAAGCACCTGCCTATTTTATTTTCACAATATTTAAAAAGCACCACCGCCAAGAGTGACTGTTATAGCTTGTTTTTCTCCCCCAGGAAGTAGATTTGCTTTACAAAATTGCGACCTTTAACATTTAATTCACAATTTTACATTTCGATCGCTCACCATTGCATGGAGAAACTGAACTCAAAGGGGGCTTGAGGGACAGAAACAACTGTAGATCACGAATCTTCCAAAATTGTTTTGAACAGTTACATATGATTTCTGGAATATGATGTAGACTCCCACGTAACATTCTCACCCGCCCCTTCTCAGAGCTTATCTACCCTTACCAGTTCTACTTGCCTATTTCTCATGACACTCCCAGGTTCAAATGATCCTGCTTTGGACACATTATGCAAAGACCCAACTCTGTCTGGAGAAGATTCTGGTGGTGGGAAAGGTGGAAGGAAAGAGAAGAAGGCAACCACCAACAAAATGGAGAAACTCAGTTACAGCAATGATGTGGGTACCATTGGAAGAAGTCAAGGAACAGACCACCCTGGAGAAAAATCTATCTATGTAGGTGCTAAGAGACAACAAGGAATGGATGGCATGTAGTCCATCAATCATCGTATTCTAGAGTAATCTTTTGGTCTTTGTTTTGTTAGATTCTATCCCGTTCTTTCTTAAAGAAGCGAAGGAGATCTATCTTCAATTTAGGGACCCAGTTTGGTGTGGTGATTAAGGCAACAGATTAGCAATCAGGAGGCCCTAAATTTTAGTCTTGCCTGAGGCATAAAGCCAGCTGGGTGATCTTGAGCCAACTGCTCTCTCTCAGCCCTGGGGGGAAAAAACAGGCAATGCCAAACCACTTCCCCAAAAAAAAAAAAAAAACCTCGCCAAGAAAATTGTAGGGACTTGTTGAAAACCAGACACAGTTGGGGAAAATGGGGATTTTTTTAAAAAAAAAAGCTCAGAAATTAAAGTGGTTACCAATTTCAAAGTGTCTGGCCATCTCAGTTTGCAGCTTTGTTGCATTTGTCCTTCTGGATGGTCATTTAGCCAAAATGAGTTCTAAAAGGCTACGGGTACTGAGTGCCTTCCCTCCCTAGCATACTTCCTATCCATTCTGTGCAATGGTGTGTGCTATTCAGAAGTTGTGGGAGCTTCATCATTGGAGGCTTTCAAGAAAAGACTGGACTGCCATCTCTCAGAAATGGTGTAGGGTCTCCAGCTTGGGCGGGGGTGGGGGTTGGGCTAGATGACCTATAAGGCCCCTTCCAATTCTCTGTTCAACTGTTATTTATTGTGCCTTACTCAAACAACGCCTTGAAATGTTGCCATCCTTCTCGCCTGCTCTCGGAGACCAACACCTTGGTTTGCAGAGAAGGACATGACGAAGAGACAGTCTCCACCACGGGGGCCAATGAATCATTTGTGATGATGCCTTTAGCTTTGGACACCTGGAGCCTGTACTGCATATCTTTGGCTGTCAGCTGTGGAGTCCCCGGGATGAAGGTGATCCCTGACAAGTTCAATAAATACATCAACTTTGAGGATGTTCTTACAATGTTGCTCATTCATGAGAAGCTTTGAAAGTCACCTTGTTCCATCCCCCCCAAAAAACAAGAATGTCTTAGCCACTGAGCCATCGCGTTTCTCTACAACAGTGCCACATACTTGGTCATATTCTCATATACCTGTCCATGTAAAGAAGCCTGCCCTTTATAAACCCTATAAGTCCAACCTAAAATTAGCCAGCCATACCATTGCAATTCTTCTTAGACTCATTGCCCATCAATAGGTATTCAAGAATCCGAGCTACTGAATCTGGTGGGTCTACTTTCCCACTGCGATGGGCCATCAGTTCTCTAAGAAAATCCAGAAGCCAAAGGCCATAGCTCTTTGCTGCCTACAGCAAAGAGTATTAAAAGATAATCTTCTTCTGGACATGGAAAGTCCATGCCATAAATTGACTATGTCTAATTTGATGAAAAGAAGGACTAGGAGTGACGTGATAGCAGTGTTCCAATATCTAAGGGGTTGCCCCAAAGAAGAGGGAGTCAAGCTATTCTCCAAAGGACCTAAAGGCAGGACAAGAAGCAAAGGATGGAAACTAACCAAGGAGAGAAGCAGCCTAGAACTAAGGAGACATTTCCTGACAGTGAGAACAATTAATCAGTGGAACCACTTGCCTCCAGAAATTAGTGGTGCTCCATCACTGGAGGCTTTTAAGAATAGATTGGACAGTCATTTGTCAGGAGGCTAGAGTAGAAGACATCCAAGGTCCATTCCAAGTCTGTTATTGTATTATTTAAGGGTGGAAACAATTGCTATGAGATACCTGAGCAGGTGTTCCTATGCCTAGATGGTCTTTTTCTTACCTGTTCTGATACATGCCACGGTTAGCATCCACCACTCTGGGATCCGAGGCAGAATGAGGATCACTCGGTCTCCTCTCTGCAGGCCACAGGGCCCTGTGAGTACATTGGCCGCTTTCTTGGAGACAAAGCCCAGTTTTTCAAAGCCCCATTTGACTTCTCCTCCTTTTCCATCAATCCACCAGAAAGCTGGATGATAAGGTCTCCCTCCATCCTGCGAAACAATATTGAAAGAGACTATACTCGTAGTTTCCACCACCGTATGAAGAATGCCAGTCTGGGGAGGTTCAACCAGACAATAGAGAAGGTTTCTTCATTGGGATAGTCAGCCAAAAGTTATGTCTTTAGTTCTTAGAATGAGAAAGGAAAATAGAGAAAAGCTGGCTGAGCCTAATATAAAAATTCAGAAGAGTTTTGTCTTCCAGCTGTGTGGACTTTACCTCCAGAATGAATCGTCGTTGACTTCAGAGTTCTGGATGTTGTTACAACTGGAAGATTGGGGAAGATTGAGGAAGGATAGTTTAATGTTTTTAATGTGTTTGGTTTTATAGTTTTAATATGATTTTATACGTTTTTAAAATTCACTATTGGCGGCTACCCAGAGTTCGTTAGAAGATGAGCTGCTATATAAATGTTTAAAATAAAATGAAATAAATATTTTAGAAACGTAAAAAAATTCCAGTGAGCAGGGATTTTCAGGATTCAGCTGTTTTTATTTTCTTATTTCTTCTCCTTTTTTGTTCTTATTCTTACAAAAGAATATTTTCCTTGTCTCCTTCTTCTATTCTCCCTAAGAATAGAATTCTTAAAAAAGATAGAAATTGTTACTATCTCTCATTTTGATTTATAATTTATATCACCTTGGGTTTTGCTGTTATTCATCGTAGACCAATTTTATTTTATTTTTAAAGTTCTAAAGTGATGCAGAAATTGTAACATATAGACAAATATTTGTGTTACTTCTGACATTTTCAAATTTATATTTCTTGTAAATCTCTTTCTTGCTTATGTTATGATATTCTTTTTTTTAAACAAAGTTTTTATTTTTAACAACAAACATAGAAACAAAACCCTCTTTCAATTATATACATACAGTGTGTCAATTGTTTACAATCTTTTGTGCTATCCTTTTTTTACCATTAAGTCATGATATTCTTGAAAAAAAGAATACAAAAAAGAAAAAGAAAAATGCAAACAAATAAACCATTTTTAATTTAAAAAGTTAAGATAAACTATCCTAAGAAGAGAAATCTCACCTAGACAGAAAAAAAAAGTTGTATTTATTTATCACAATTTTAATGTGATTTTATACATTTATACCTAGATTTATGCTTTCATTTTAATGTTGCAAGCCATGCAGAGTTGCCTTGATGGGCAGCAAACCAATTTAATAATTACAAATAAGTGAAATAAATAAAAAGCAAGTATGCAGGTCATCAGGTTAAGTGGTGTGACGCGAATTATAGTTATAATTTCCAAATTTCCAAAGTACAGTTCTCTTTTGGAATGGAGCTCCAAACAATATTTTCTTCCATAGTGCCGTTCTCTTAATACAAAACAAGAACAACAATAACAACCCACTACATGATTTGCTTAAAATTTGGGGCTGACCATCTGGTATGTTGTCTCATTTCTCTTCAATTGTTTAAAGAAAAAAAATGAGATATGGGGACATGCACATCAATCAGGAACCTTACCTTTTCAATTTTAGACCATTTATCCAACACGTCATTGGCGAAATTGAAGTACTTCGGCACCTCTTTGTCCCCTCGATTGATGGCTTCAAACTCGGAAAGATTGAGGGACGTAAACAGCCTCACGGCTTGGGGGACCGATCCACCAAGTGTCCTGCTGCTGCTCCAGATGGACTTCAGCAACTTGTGGTTGATGCATAAGATCTTCATGGCTGAAGGGGAGGCTATGGTGAAGACCACACAGTACTTTACGAGTTGGTTCTTCGGGGAAGGAAGAAATGAGAAATGGATTTGTCGTCACGTCTATAGCATGTCAAAGGACACCTAAGCTGGATGTTGAGGTGCGTGTTGATTCTTCTCCTTCTAAAATGTCTGTTGGCAGCAGGAAGGGTCCAGGAAATAATTTTATTCAAGAATGTCATTCATCAACTAGTGGCCCAAACCCATTGAGATGAACGAGGCATGTTCTACCATCATGTTAGTAACGTTGGGCAGCGCTCGTTCCTTCACCTCTCTTCAAAACTCTCTCTCATAGAATTATTCCAAAGGCACCGATCACTTACAAATTCACATCTAACTTGGCCAGAAAGAGACCTTGGAAAAATCAAGGTTCTTCAAGGTTCCTCGCTACAGATAAGAAATTGTGGAGACCATAGCGAAGCAGGGAGAAATTATAAGGTAGAAATGGCAAGGAAAGGTAAAATAATGTGGTAGTTCTTACCTGAAAGTGGCCAGAGGGGGACAAGCTCTGTTCAGTTTGCCTTTCAGAAGCTTCTACAGGTGAGTGGAAATGTCACTTCCTCAGTTTCTCTTCCTCAATCATACTTTCAAAAGCCCAGAAGATTATCTTTGTGCAGTAGGTGGCTTACAAAGAAAAGTACTTTGTGTTCATGGGAAAAGAGTTATTTTTAATTTCTCCAATTACACTCCTCTTTTTTCTTTAAAAAAAAAAAGGCAAAACAGTGAAAAGGGAGAAGAGAAGGGTATCATTACGGCAGGATTAATTCTGTGCAGGTGACCAGTCATGTAATCTCGCCAAGAGGGGTGGACATGGTGGAGGAAGATTTCACAGATCTATGTCTTGCCTCCAGAAGTTTTGGGGTTTTTAAGAAGAGATTGTCTGAAATAGTATCAGGTTTTTCTTGCTTGAGCACGGGGCTGGACTAGAAGACCTCCAAGGACCCTTCCAAGTGAAACAACTTGCCTCCAGAAGCTGTAAATGCTCCATAACATTTTAAAGAAGAGATTGGATAACATTTATTTAGATAAAGGATTTTGATGTTTAGTTAATAATGACTGTAAGTAGTAGTAAGATTCAGCAGCCTGGTTGTCTGTTGGCATTTTCCCCCCCCCAGATATGATGTTTAAAAAATTGGGATCTGGTAGGACTTGATGCTTGATGGACACCAAAAGAAGATGATATATATTCTTGGATCCAATGGGTGCTGGGTATTTAGGAAGTTTTCTTTTAAAAAACCCTTTAATCCCACTTTAAAACTGGTTTCAGCTTAGCCCTAATATGAGAGAACTAGCCACCTTTCCAAGATATTTTGCATAGTCCCAATAAAATAGTCTAAAATCAACCTGGATTGTAGAGTGTCTCTGTTTGGATTGATAGCCAGGTTTTCTAAAACCTCACTCCTAACTGGCTTTGTTAAGTTGGCTTGTGGGAAAATTATCAACTGTTCCTAACTGGGATAGATAGATAGATAGATAGATAGATAGATAGATAGATAGATAGATAGATAGATAGATAGATAGATGATAGATAGATAGATAGATAGATAGATAGATAGATAGATGGATGGATGGATGGATGGATGGATGGATGGATGGATGGATGGATGGATAGATAGATAGATGGATGGATGGATGGATGGATGGATGGATGGATGGATAGATAGAATTCTTTATTGGCCAAGTGTAATTGGACACACAAGGAATTTGTCTTGGTGCAAATGCTCTCAGTGTCCATAAAAGAAAAGATACATTTGTCAAGAGTCAAGAATCATCAGGTACAACACTTAATAATAGTCATAGGGTACAATAAGCAATCAAATCATACTAGGAAACAGTCAATAGAAATCATAAAGATACAAACAACATAGTTAGGAAGGTCCATGATTAGCCTTTATATATACTCTACATATACTTTACGAAAGCCAAAGTGGTTACAGAAGAAGCAAAGCTGGATCTGACATTTTCATGCGCAAAAGATACAATTATCTTCCCCTTGTTCCCAGCCAGCCCCCCCTGGTTTATTGGTCAAAGTCCAGTCAAGTGTTAACAAATTGTTTGGAGAATGGCCCCTGTCTTCACACTCACCGGCTCCACATTCTTTTGGTGTGAACTTGAGATGGTTGGTGCTTCTCACCAGTGGTGGGATTCAAATTTTTTTTACTATTGGTTCTGTGGGCATGGCTTGGTGGGCATGGTGTGGCTTGGTGGGCGTGGCAGGGGAAGGATACTGCAAAATCCTCATTCCCTCCCCATCCCACTAACCTGCTTTCCAGCTCCGTTCTCCTGTGCAGGGCAACCAAAGGAGACCCAGCCGATCTGGTGGGGCAAGTCAGAGGTGGGATTTGCCGGTTCTCCGAACGACTCAAAATTTCCGCTACTTGTTCTCCAGAACTGGTCAGAACCGGCTGAATGCCACCTCTGCTTCTCACGGGATGGTCTTCTTATGGGACAGTAATTTCCTCTGAGTCCCCATCCTACCTGCACTGCTCCCTACTCCCATTAGTGATGTCAGGCTGTCAGCTTGCGATGCATAGCTTAGCAGAATGGCAGCCATGGCAAAAAAAATTCTTCTTTGTTGTGGGGGGGGAAAGCTCAAATCTCTGTAAATACTATCTTTAGAGCACGTTTATTAGATATTTTCCTTCCATCCTTACCCCCTAGAGTAGAAAAAGGATAGATTACTATCATTTTTCTTCCTGTGGCTTTTCCACTTACACACCCACCCACACCCACCCACCCACCCACACAGAATCGGTAGTAAAAAAAAATTGAATCCCACCACTGCCTGACGCCCATCTTATTTTGGCGAGGCCCAAATGTGCTCTCAAATTCCAGTTCTTAAAGATTAGAGATCCCTTATTTTGGAAGTAAGTTAAGGAGGACCAAAGGACGCGCTCCTAACATCCTCCATTAAAAGTCAGACCCTCGGTGAAGTTCACTGGATTTTATGGTGCATGTGCTTTGCCTTGATGGACCTAGGGGAGAAAACACCGAAGCTAAAAAATTTCCATTCTAGTTGACCCATAACTTAAGTTTAGCTGTTCCCTGTCATGGACAGCGTCTGATGGAGAAATAATTGGATCTCCACAGGCTGCAAAGCGGCAGCTGATGTATCTCCTTTATGTTTGTGTGTTACTAAAGCAGCCTCAGTAGAAAAGTGCACAATTAAGTGTGATAAACAGGCAGGCACTCCGGGGAACTCATTAGAGGTGACTCATTGCAATGAAATTGGTCTTTGTGAAGGCGTGGCATGCTCCTTTGTCCCCCTTTCTGCTCCAATTTTGTGCAGAGTAGACTTATGCTGGCAGGATAGTGTTCTCCTTGTTCTTCAAGCAAATTAAATTGCATTTTATTATTATCAGGTCTTAGGAATAGTGCTTTCCTTTTTATGAGCCTCTCCCTTTTTTCCCCTCCAAATTCTGCCATGGCTAGGCGCATCCCTGCACCAAGACTGAGGAAGCAAACCCACCAAGTCAAATATGTGTAAAAGGCCATGTGCTTGAACAAAAGAGCATGCAGGGTTTAGCTACAGAGGTCTCCAAACTTGGCAACTTTAAGACTTGTGGACTTCTGACAAGCAAAGTGAATGGGGAAACTGGATTCACATAACAGCCCTGTTAAAGGTGAAGGTGAAGGTTCCCCTCGCACATCTGTGCTAGTCGTTTCCGGCTCTGGGGGGCGGGGCGATGTTCATTTCCGTTACAAAGCCGAAGAGCCAGCGCTGTCCGAAGACGTCTCCATGGTCATGTGTCCAGCAGGACTAAATGCCGAAGGTGCACAGAACGCTGTTACCTTCCCATCAAAGGGGTCCCTGTTTTTTTACTTGCATTTTTTACGTGCTTTCGAACTGCAGAAGCTGGGACAAGGAGCTCACTCTGTGATGCAGCGCTAAGGATTCGAACCGCCAACTTTTCTGATCAACAAGCTCAGAGTCTTATCCACTGAGCCACCGTGTCTCTAACAAACCCTGTTACTAGAGGGTTAATAGAGCTGAAGAATCTTCTTGGAGGAGAAGCAAAATGTCTTCAAAGAAAAACCAGTCCAGTTGCCACTTGAAAAAGCACCTTTGGGGTCAACCCTGTTACTAGCTTAGCAACTGCAGTGATTCACCTAACAACGGTGTCAAGAAAGGTTGTAAAACGGGACCAAACTCATTTAAGCCTCACTTAGCAACATCAATTGCGGTCGTAAGTCCAGGACTAAGTGTACATGTCTACAGGTAGTCCTTAACTTACCACCATTTGTTCAATCACAGTTCAGAGTTACAACAGAGATGGAAAAGGCACCAAGGACCTGTTCTCAAAGTTACAACTGACCCAAACATTCCTGCGTCACATGGTTGGGCACTTGGCCACTGGCTCACATTTACGACGGTTGTGGTGTTTTGTGATCTTGTGATCCTGATTTGCAACTTCCCAGCTGGCTTCCAACAAGCGAACACAATGGAGAAAACCTGTTCACTTACCAGCCACGTTGTTCACTGAACAATAGCAGGATTTGCTTAGCAAACCAACAGTGCATAAAAATGGTTGTAAAATTGGGGTCTCCTCATGTGACCAGCCCTTTAATGACCGCATCGCTTAACGTCACTTACATACTGGCCTCACTTGTCGTCCCTAAGTCAAGGACTATCTCTGGCTCGCTCGACAATGGCCTGATTTGCTGAACAACTGCAGTAAAAACAGTTGGAAACTCAGGTCCTTTCAATGACTGCATTGCTTAGCAACCTAAATTCTGCTCTCCATTGTGGTCATAAGTTGAAGATTACCTGGATTCTAGAGAAAGGGTGAAAGCCCAGGGTTTCTCTGTGCTGAGAGTCAGAATCCTTTTCCCCAGGTGCAAAGTGGTAATCTGTTTTTTTCTCAGAAGCAATTAACTACTTAGCCATTGGAGAAGCGAGCTATTCTTCCCTTCCAAACCTGAGATTATTGAGGTATTTAAAACCCACCTAGGGGACAATGCTGGCTCCTTTGGGGAACGTTGAAGTGTTTGTTTGCATTCCAATTAATTCCGCGCCCCCCCCCCGAAACGGATCGCTTTGTAACTTAATCAATTTCCCAAATGCAGCAATAATATGCTCCACCAAATGTGGGTTTCCTGCAGAGAAACGTAGCCAAGTCTCCATTGGGGAAAAAATTCCTTTTCGTGGGAAAATTGCTCTTCATTTTAGGGTAGGATAGAATGAAAAAAATTTACATGGAAAAAGCCATTTCCGTTTGCTTACGGGGATATAGAACAGCAAATTAGGCATTTGAGATGCTTTCAAAATTCAATATCCCACCTCCCAGACTGAGGTATTAATTTTTCTAACTGGCAACCGTTTGTTGAAATTGTAGAGGGTATAATTGATAATTGTATACACAGGATGTTTATAATCTAAAGAGGAATAGGACAAGAAAATCCTGCTGTTGATGTGACCTAATCTGATAATGAAAAGTTCAGACACTAAATTGAAACAAGCTTGGAGGGCAAACCACGGCCAAAATTGCATAGGATCTTCTGCATGACCAGTGGGATACAGGTGTGGGCTGCTGGGGTTTTGCTGGGGTTTGGGAGAGCCCCTAGCCGAGTTTCTGTGAAGTTCGGAGACATAACAGTGTCAATGTGTCACAGCAAAAAGTTGGATCAGATTAGAGAATCTTTCTAGGTAGGGATTGGCGATTTTGTGTTGCTGTTATCCGTATCAAGTGAGTTCACATCCTTTGGTGGATCAAGAGAGAAGGAAAATGGTCCTTCCAAATTTCACAAGGTGCTGTGTGTGTGTGTGTGGGGGGGGAGGGTTTGGTGGGCAGTCGAGAACTGCAAAAGAAAGGGATTTGAGGCTAATATGGGCTGAGTTGCCCCATATATCTGCTGAACAAAACACCATACTGGTGACAGGGAGGGCATCTGGCCATTTAAACAGTCTGCTAGCTCCATTCAGCTTCCCAGACTCCAGCCTGCAAGGGATTATGGGGTCATTAAAAGAAGATGATAGGCTGCATTGCCCATCCTTTTCTAGATGGTAAATCGTCTGGTCCCTAAGTATATTTATTTATTAAATATTTATTTATTTGTATTATTTTTACAAAGAAGTCGAGGCGGAGAACATATCCCACACAATTTCCTCCTCCTATTGTCCCCACAACAACAACAACAACCCTGTGAAGTGGGTTGGGCTGAGAGAGAGGGACTGACCCAAAGGCACCCAGCTGCTTTTAAATGCCTAAGGCGGGACTAGAACTCACCGTCTCCTATTGATCGCCCAAAGTCACCAGCTGATCGCCGATCTCATCGCTGATTCTGGCCACATTACAAAAGTAAAACAACACAAAGAAAACCTCCCCAAGTCCATAATTAGCTCCAAAGTCCATTAGGCTGTCTCCCATTCTTTTTTTCTCAGCAACCTCTTTTTGATTTTTCCAGAAATGGTTTTGGGTAGGTCTTGAACAAACTCGATCTAACGAAAACAGAATGCATTGTATTTTAAAAAAAAGAGAGAGAGAGAAAAGAAAATGTCAGCCCTTCAAGGTAGACTCTAAACAAGAAAACTAGGAATACTAGTTGTTTAAAGCTGCATTAACAAAACTTTGCAAGTCTGAAAGTATCCCTCGCCTTTACAGCCTAAGAAACTCTTCTGAGTTGATTGCTACACTTCATTTCTTCTGTCATGCCCCTGTTGGAATCTGATTCGGAGGAGGAGGCCAAGCAGCTGACAGGGAACGGGAATGTGGCTCTGTTGGCTGTAGAGGAAACTGGGGAAGGTTAAAGCCCGGCTGGGCAGAGCAGGGGGAAGAGGTAGAGCAAGGGAGAGGGAATTCGGAGGAAGACCCAGGCCCACCCACTCTTCATCCTAGGGCACACAGGGAGGAATGGACAAGGGAGCAACGTGGGTTGTGTGGCTTATGGGGGAGGAAAGGGCCCTGATTCTCTTCATTAGCTGCAGCTGGGAACACAGTGTTTAAAAAGGGAAGCTGCGCACAGCAAGTTGTTGGGAGCATATCGTGAATTATCTTGTATCGTCGAGGCTTATCTGTGTTCCTGGCGTCTTCCCAACTGTGTGTGTTTTGCTGGCCTTTCAAGTCTGCAATTCCTTCTCCTGCCCTGTCAAGTTAATTACTGCAGAGTGGTTTGTTTGGATTTTTAGTTAAAGTTTGTATGTATTTTGTTTTCGGACTGAATTTCCTCCACTTAAAGACTGTTCCTGGGAGAGTTTTTCTCCAGTCAAAGGTAACCTGGACATGGGGGGGGCAAAGTTGGAGATAATAAAACGACTCTTCTTGCTTATTTGACTGTGTTGCCTTTGTGCCGTACCCCACACCTTCTGTGGGCACAGCTGTCTCTTATCTGATTGTATTTTTTTTTTCATGAGCAGGAGGAATCAGCCCAGCCACTCAGACTTTAGCCAGAGTGACCTTGGAGATGGTATCATTTCAGCAACCTTCAAGGTCCTATCAGTGGTTGAAGCCAAACAAGACTTGAGCCTCTTGTTGTGCCAAGTACTCACCTTTCTGGGGTACTTATATGGAGCTGTAATTTTCTTCACGTGTCCTTGCAGCTCCAAACTTAATTTCTCTTGGTCTTGTGATTGGTAGGCAGGTGTTAGGATGATAAAAGCTTTTACCACCTACAGCCAAGTCAGGGTAAAAAAAGAAGATGAATTATTTATTTATTTATTTTATTGCATTTATATTGCCGCCTATTCACCATGGCAATATTATTATTAGCAAGAGTTAATATTATTATTAATAATAATTAATAATAGCAATGGACTATTAGCATTGCTAGTAGAATTAGCAACGGCTTTCAAGATTTGTGCAAAGTTAGCTTTCTGGCGCTATAGGATGAACGCTTAATAATAACATTAGTGACAATAATGATGATAATACCAATAGTGATAGATACCCTGGGTGCAATCCCAAACAACCAGGCCATTCCTTGAATACCGTCGGTGTTGACATAACCACCACCAATCAATTGCAAAAGGCAAACTTTACTCAAAACAGCTTACATCTTGCAACTAGGCCTCTAACACCATCAAACACCAACACCTGCTTATCTCAGATTTTTAGGAAGGATACAAGAGACGGGTCAAAATGTCAAATCCAGTCTAACCCATCTGGTTGACTGTGTGACTAAGAAACTAGATTTGGTCATTTTCAGGACCCCGGAGAGCTCCCCATAGAGCTTCATAGATTACAATAGCACTGAAGAAGAGATCTGTTGCACCATAACTTCCTAGGTTCAGCATAAGCCTTGTGAGAGGTGATCTCTACCCCTTCATAATGTGGACTGTGGAATAAAATAGCCCTTTCTGAAGCCTTTCCTTGACTGAGAAACTACAGAAACCAAGGACAGCTGACCATGAAAACTGAAATCTCAGCAATTAGGAGTGATTATGTTCTAAACCCTTGTTGGACATAACACACAGCATTATGGGCACTTCACCTCTCCTCTGATGGGATCTGGGCTGCTAACAACAGCGGCTTCAGCTACTGCAGGGTGTTTCATCAAAGCGTACTCCACTTCAAATGGACCAATGCGGTATCTAAATAGGAGAATACTATTTGTTAGGTATAACATTGATACCAAATATGGTTTGGGTGAATAAATATATAAAACTTAGATATCATGGTTTAAGTGCTTATCACTTTAAGCACAATGCAGCAGGCAATTAGCCGATTAAGGGTGCGGTTAGAAGTTACAATATAAGGAAGCATTAGAAGCTGGAAAGCTTACTGTCTGTAACTGTGTGCTACTGCGACTAACTGAGATTACTGACTGTGAGTGATTGTGACTGAACTGTTTTTGTTTGCTACTGTTTGCTGAATATCCAGCGTTTGTTTCTCTGGAGAGTGAAACCGGAGGAGGAGAAGATATCTATATCGGCTGATAAAGATATTGCAAGGACTCTTAACTTGGACTATACTAGTGAGTCATACTGGATGAAAATACTGTGAATGACTTAATGGACTGAATGACAATGCTTAAACTCTAACTGGATTAAAAACTATTTAAACTACAAACAGTGTTTGTGTTCAGTGTGTGTATACTCTGGGGCCCTTCCACTCTCGTTTGGCTTCCTGGCTTGACTACTGCTGCAATACTCTTCTAGGGGTTAATCCCCAAAACCCTAACATTGGTTATGGGCCCAGCAGCATAGTCTAACTAACCAGGATATAGCAGAGAGAGTTGGTGTGAGTTGCACATTACTGTAAAAACAAACTGTTTTAATTAGTTTAAAATAGTCAAAATATCTGAAGAGTAATGGCACAAGTAAATTTGCCACAACTGTCCATGATATCCAGGCTGGATGGAACAAACTATGTTTCATGGTCAATGAAATGTAGTTTACTTCTACGCAGAGAAGGTTTGTGGGACATTATAGCAAACCCACCAGATGTGAGTAGCTGGGATCCTGCTAATGATGATGATAACGAAAAGTTACAAGACTTTAAACTGAAGAATGAGCAGGCTTTATGCATCATAGGACTGACTCTCTGTGATCAGCAGCTTGTCCATATTCGTGGAGAAGAAAATGCTGCAAACTGCTGGGAGAACCTCAGGAAGATTTATGTTCGGGACAGTGTAGGAGCACATATAAATCTTACACGGAAGCTTTTTCGAACGCATCTTCAGAGGAATGGAGATATGTTAGTTCATTTAAACTGTATGAAGAGCATTTTTCAAGATTTGCAAGAAAAAGAGCTTATATTTAATGAACTGCAACAAGTCTACATAATATTATCTTCATTAGATCAAAGCTATGATGACTATGTAACTTCGTTGGAAGTATTGCCAAAAGAAAGTCTCTCATTAACCGAGATTACAGGCAGGCTACTAGAAGAAGCCAGAAGAAGGCGTGAGCGTGACGAGCTGAGAGAAGATAAGAAAGAAGAGAAATTATCTTCAAAGTTTGAAAGAAACCAGCAAAGCAAAGTAAAGCACCCGGAAGAAGAGAATTTATCTTCGACGGCATACACAATTAAAAAGTGTTTTAATTGTGGAGGCAGAGGACATTTGGCAAGATTCTGCAAAAAGAGAAAAAGCCAGAATGTAAAAAAGCCAAAGAAAGCATTTGAACTAGCCACGTTTAGCAACTCTGATGTGAAGAATAATTTATGGGTGATTGACAGTGGCGCATCCCACTGCATCACAAGAGATAAGACAAAATTTATAAAAATGTCTACAAGCTCTCAACATATATCTCTTGCCAATGGCTGGAACCTGAAAGCGAAAGGTCAAGGTTTTGCACGTTGTCCGTACATAAACCAGGATATAAAAATGTTGTATGTACCGCAACTAAAGTTTAATTTGCTTTCAGTAAGGGTATTAGATAAATTAGGTTATGTAATTACTTTTAAAGATAATAATTGCATAATTGAAAAAGATAACAAAAGGGTAACTGCAGCTTTAAATGGAACATTATATGTATTAGATAATAGTAAGAAAGGGGAGGCTCAGACTGTATTTAATAATATAAAACCTCATAATGAATGTATCCATTTATTGCATAGGCGTTTGGGGCATGTAAATTTTAAAATGCTAAAACGTACAGTTGAGTTATCTGAAGGAATAAGGTTAAAACCTTGTGATAAATATTTGCGTTGTAATGTTTGCTGTGAAGATAAGAGCAAAGTATTGCCTGCAAATAGGCTAAATGGTTTCAAAACAAAAGAACCTTTAGAAGTAGTATTTGCAGACATAATAGGTCCAAAGAAACCCAGTATGGGAGGTGCTAGATATATACTGAGCATTATGGACCATTATTCTAGATATGGGTTTTGCTATTTAATGAAAAGCAAAACTGAAACATATCAACATTTTTTCAATTGGCTTAGGTTTGCTGAAAGAAAGTCTAAACGACAACTGATAACCCTGGTGACAGATAATGGCACGGAATTTGTTAATAACAAATTCCAGAACAGACTTAAGATAGCTGGAATAGAGCATAAGAAGTCTGCTCCATACAGGCCAGAACATAATGCTTTTTATTGAAAGAAGAGGCCAAACACTACAGGCAATGGTTAGAACAATGTTAAATGATTCTGGGTTACCTGATTCTTTGTGGGGGGAGGCTACAATGTGTGCTAATAACATATTGAACAACGTTGTTAATACAACAACAGGTGAAATACCATTCACCAGGTGGCATGGCAGGAAACCTGATCTAAGTTACCTGCACACATTTGGTGCACCAGCATGGGTGCATATTCCTGCACAACTCAGAAAAAAAAGGGCAACATAGAGCTAAAAGATTTTTCTTCGTTGGTTATCAGGCAAACCATAGGGCATATAGATTTTGGGAGAAAGGCACATCTAAAGTGTTATGTAGTGCTAGTGCCCAATTTCTAGAACATGAAGGATGGGAGAAATTAGAAAAAGATGCCAATAAAGATGTAATTATTGAATCCTATAGAAATCCCATTAGTTATCCCTGTAACTTTAAAAATAAAGTAAAGAGACAAATACAGGATGAAATAGTGCCCATAAAGGAAGAAACAGATTCAATAGCTGAACAGGATGAGGAAGATGAACAGGTAGTAGTTCAACAAAGTCCTCCTGTAAGCCCTGTAATTCCCAGAAGAACTACACGTGTATCTAGACCGCCTGATAGGTACCAGGCTAACACAGTGTGCCAGATTAATCAAGTTCCTAATTCTGTAGATGAAATTAAAAAGTATCCTAATAAGGAAAAAGAAAGATGGTATGCAGCAATGAATAAGGAACTGAATTCATTAAGTGATATGAAGGTGTATGAAAATGCCAAATTACCTGTAGGAAAAAAATCCATTGGCTGCAAATGGATATTTAAGGTAAAAACAGATAAAGATGGTAATTTAATCCATAAGGCAAGGTTAGTAGCCCAAGGTTTTAGGCAGAATGCTAATGACTATGATGAGGTGTTTGCACCTAGTCTTAAGGCAGCAACCTTGAGGGCAGCTTTAGTGTGGGCAGCTAGTAAAAACTATATAGTTAACCATCTAGATGTGGAAACTGCTTACTTGCACGCCCCATTAAAACATATTATTTATATGAAAAAACCTGTTGGTATTAAAAGTGAAAATAAGGATAATAATGATTGTTGGTTGTTAAAGAAAAGCCTCTATGGTCTTAAACAATCAGGCTATGAATGGAACCAGTATATTGTAAAGGAACTTAACAATATAGGATTTAAAGCTGGTTTAGCCGATCCATGTCTGTTTAAGAGGGAGACAAATGGGAAAGTATCATTATTATTACTATTCACAGATGACATTGCATTGATAACTGAAACTAATGATGAAGCAAATAAAATAATAGCATCATTAGGAAAGAGAATAAAGATCAAGCAATTAGGGGAGATAAAGAAGTATCTCGGTTTGAATATAAAGAAAACACGGAAAGGTTTTAAGATATCTCAGGAAGATAAGATAAGCAAATTGCTAAAAGATTACAAGATGGAGCTTTGTAAGCCAGCTAAGACTCCAATGAGTCAGGAGTTTAGCAACACTGATGAACAAAGCCCGGAGTTTGATAAGGTGATTTATCAATCTTTAATTGGTAGTTTGAGTTATATTAGTAATTGGTCTAGACCAGATATATCGTACTGCGTGAATCAGTTGGCTAGATTCAATTCTGCACCATGTGAAAGACACTGGATTGCAGCTAAGAGGATATTAAGATATCTTAAAAAGACAATGAATTATTCATTGTATTTAGAACCAAAGGGTGATTTAATTTTGAGTGCTTATGCAGATGCTAGCTTTGCATCAGAAAGAGACACTAGAAAGTCGACTTCAGGAACAGCCATAATGCTGGGTAATACATTAATAGGCTGGAAGTCAATAAGACAACAGCATATAAGTTTGTCTACTATGGAGGCAGAATTCTCCTGTTTATCATTGTTATGTACAGAATTAATAATGTATAAACAAATGTTAATTGATATAGGTATAACTGTAGATTATCCTATAATTATACATGAAGATAATCAGGCAGCAATTCAAATGGCCACAAATATTGGAGTAAAAACAAGGAGCAAGCATACAGATCTAAGATACCTAAACGTGAGACAATCTGTAAGAAGTAAGATGATTCAGCTAGAGTACTGTATGTCGGAGGACAATTTAGCTGATAATTTTACTAAAGCCCAAGATGCCAGTAAGCACCAGGAGAGTTGTGAAAAATATGGGGTTAGATTGTAAAGGTATTATATATTTATTTCACCCAAAAGGGGAGTATGTTAGGTATAACATTGATACCAAATATGGTTTGGGTGAATAAATATATAAAACTTAGATATCATGGTTTAAGTGCTTATCACTTTAAGCACAATGCAGCAGGCAATTAGCCGATTAAGGGTGCGGTTAGAAGTTACAATATAAGGAAGCATTAGAAGCTGGAAAGCTTACTGTCTGTAACTGTGTGCTACTGCGACTAACTGAGATTACTGACTGTGAGTGATTGTGACTGAACTGTTTTTGTTTGCTACTGTTTGCTGAATATCCAGCGTTTGTTTCTCTGGAGAGTGAAACCGGAGGAGGAGAAGATATCTATATCGGCTGATAAAGATATTGCAAGGACTCTTAACTTGGACTATACTAGTGAGTCATACTGGATGAAAATACTGTGAATGACTTAATGGACTGAATGACAATGCTTAAACTCTAACTGGATTAAAAAACTATTTAAACTACAAACAGTGTTTGTGTTCAGTGTGTGTATACTCTGGGGCCCTTCCACTCTCGTTTGGCTTCCTGGCTTGACTACTGCTGCAATACTCTTCTAGGGGTTAATCCCCAAAACCCTAACACTATTAATCAAGGGAGACTCTGCAGGTTGAAGGCTAAAAGCTCCAGTTTGATCTCTGAAGAGTCGCTGCACTTGGTGGCTGCCCAGATGTTGATAGACCAAAGGTTAATGGGTACTAGGACATAGAATTCAAATACTTAATTGCTTCCCAAACTTAACAGGAAGCATTTGATTTTGGCAAGTTATTGTGTCTGATGTGTTTATCAAGAATTTGCTTTCATACTTCAGTTGAAGGAGCCAAAGTATCTCTGAGCATGCATAAAGAGTAGAACATGGAAATTGGAAGATCACCTGAATGGAAAGAGCCAATCTCAGTACACACCTTGGAGACCTCAAAATTTCAATTCATTGATGGAAATGTTTTAAAGGTGCTGATGGAATTGTTAACCTCATTTCCTTGAGTTTTGATTTTATTCATGTTGATGGAATCTCTCTCTCTCTCTCTCTCTGTGCATGTGGTGTGTGTATGTGTGTGTTTGGGGATGATAGTTTGTCCTTGTGGTACAGGATTGAGTAGCTGGCCTATGAATGCACCTCAGATTTTGCATTGCCATTGTTGGCGTTAAGCATTTTGGATATCTTGCAAAGCATTAGCAAACAAAGTCTACCCAGAAGACAGGATGATATCGTCTGCTCTTGCAATGAACTGGACGTATCCATCTTCATCCATGAGACCTCTGTCTCCAGTGATGTAGTAGTCTCCACGTTCTGTAGCGGCGGTTTTTTCTGGATCGTTCTAAGGGCAAAGAAGCAGGCAATCCACACCTCACATTCTTTGCTGGGTGGCTGCAAACATCGAGTGAGGCTACACTTGTGAATGTGATCCATTACTGGACTATCACAGGGTAGAAACTCCATAGGCTGTGCATGGGCCCCAGCCTCATAATTCAGTTTGCTGAAACCCACAGGATCGCAAACTGCTTTGGCTCTGCAACCCAACAAGGCAGACACAGACTTCAGAGGGTAATTAGTACTGCAGAAAAAAACCATTACTACCAACCTGCCTTCCATCGAGGACCTATATATACTGCATGAGCCAAAAAGAGGGCTGTGAAAATATTTACAGACCCCTCACATCCTGGACATAAATTGTTTCAACTCCCTCAAAATGATGCCATAGAGCACTGCACACCAGAACAACTAGACAGTTTTTTTTCCTGAACACCATCGCTCTGCTAAACAAATAATTCCCTCAACACTGTCAAACTATTTACTAAGTCTGCATTATTATTACTATTACTGTTAATCCTCCCATCCTTCCTTTCCCATCTCTCTTACTTATGACTGTATGACTATAACTTTGTTGCTTGTATCCTTATGATTTATATTGACTGTTTCCTAGTTTGATTTGATTGCCTATTGTACGCTATGACTATTATTAAGTGTTGTACCTGATGATTCTTGACTCTTGACGAATGTATCTTTTCTTTTAGGTACCCTGAGAGCATTTGCACCAAGACAAATTCCTTGGGTGTCCAATCACACTTGGCCAATAAAGAATTCTATCATCTATCTATCTATCAATCATCTATCTATCTATCTATCTATCTATCTATCTATCTATCTATCTATCTATCTATCTATCTCTATCTCTATCTATCTATCTCTATCTCTATCTCTATCTCTATCTCTATCTCTATCTCTATCTCTATCTCTGTCTCTGTCTGTCTGTCTGTCTGTCTGTCTATCTATCTATCTATCTATCTATCTATCTATCTATCTATGCCTATCTCCCTATCTATCTCCCTATCTATCTATCTATTATCTATCTATATCATCTATTATCTATCTATTCATCTATTATCTATCTATCTATCTATCTATCTATCTATCTATCTATCTATCTATCTATCTATCTATCTATCTATCTATCTATCTATCTATCTATCTATCTATCTATCTATCTATCTATCTATGATCTATTATCTATCTATCATCTATTATCTATCTATCTATCATCTATCTATCTCTCTCTCTCTCTCTCTCTCTCTCTCTCTCTATCTATCTATCTATCATCTATCTATCTATCTATCTATCTATCTATCTATCTATCTATCTATCTATCTATCTATCTATCTATCTATCTATCTATCTATCTATCTATCCCTGCCTGCCTATCTATCTATCTATCTATCTATCTATCTATCTATCTATCTATCTATCTATCTGTCATCCATCCCTATCTATCTATCATCCCTATCTATCTATCTATCTATCTATCTATCTATCTATCTATCTATCTATCTATCTATCTATCTATCTATCTATCTATCTCTATCTGTCTATCTATCTATCTATCTATCTATCTATCTATCTATCTATCTATCTATCTATCTATCTATCTATCTATCTATCTATCTATTCATCTATTATCTATCTATTCATCTATTATCTATCTATCTATCTATCTATCTATCTATCTATCTATCTATCTATCTATCTATCTATCTATCTATCTATCTATCTATCTATCTATCCTATCATCCCTATCTATCTATCTATCTATGATCTATCTATCTATCTATCTATCTATCTATCTATCTATCTATCTATCTATATCTATCTATTTATCTATCTATCTATCTATCTATCTATCTATCTATCTATCTATCTATCTATCTATCTATCTATCTATCTATCTATCTATCTATGATCTATCTATCTATCTATCTATCTATCTATCTATCTATCTATCTATCTATCTATCTATCTATCTATCTATCTATCATCTATCTCTGTCTATCTATCTATCTATCTATCTATCTATCTATCTATCTATCTATCTATCTATCTATCTATCACGTTCTCAACCATCTCTGTTCAAAATTTTTGAAGTTTGTCATTGGTCAGCAATTATCCAATTAGATACAATCTCCCTATGTTCACCCTAACATCACTGATTCGCCCAAAGTGAATTGGTGTGGAGTGGTCTTTGGAACCAACAATTGTCACCTTTGCTGTAGCTTTTCCACTTTGGGAACCGAGAAGGACTCAAGTTTCATTTGAAGCTTCATCCTTGGTCATTTCTGTAGGTTCTCCATGATCATTACTAGGGCTGAGGGACAATGGCTGGTGCTGTCACCCCTAAACTTTTCTACTTCTTGAAATTTTCTCAGTTGTTTGAGGGGGTTCTTCCTTACCACATAACCACTGAAAAGTCCCACAGGCCTTTGTGGCTTGATCTTCACGGCGATGTCTCCTTCTTCTCCAGGTGGAAGACAATTGTTATTTTCATCAATGATCTAGAAAGAAATGGTCATTCATGGATTCCCTTTTGGTTCTCCCCGCCCCCCCGGACGGGACCTCCTTGGCTAGCAGATTCATTGTAATGTACAATTCTCATGGGATTAGTTTATGCTATGCCAAGGAATGATCCCACCTTATAATTCAGGTAGTCCTCGACTTATGACCACAATCAAACCCCAAATTTCCATTGTGAAGTCTGCAATTTGGTAAGTGAGTTTCGCCCTGTTTTACAATCTTTCTTGCCACCGTTGTTAAGCGGATCACTGTGGCTGTGAACTTCATAACATTGTTTTTAAGTGAGCCTACCACTCCTCCATTTTCATTCTTGTCAGAATGTCGCAAAAAAAGGAATCACATGACCCCGAGGTGCAGCAACCATTGTAAACATGAATCATGGCTAGTCTAGGGAAGAGAAGGACCAGGGGAGACATGACAGCAGTGCTGCAATATCTGAGGGGCTGCCCCAGAGAGGAGGAAGGGATTAAGATATTCTCCAAAGACCCTGAATGCCAGACAAGGAATAATGGATGGAAACTGAACAAGGAGAGATTCAACCTGGAAATAAAGAGGAATTTTCTGATAGTGAGAACAATCAACCCATGGAACATAAGTTTCCTTCGGAAGTTGTGGGAGGTTCATCACTGGAGGCTTTCAAGAAGAAACTGAGCTGCCATTTGTCAGAAATGGTGTAGGGTCTCCTGCTTGGGCAGGGGGTTAGACTAGATGACCTACAAGGTTCCTTCCAACTCGGATTATCTGTTATCTGTTATCAGTTGTCAAGCATCTGAACTTTGATCACGTGAGCAACAGGGATGCTGCCATGGTTGTTAAGAGTGGAAAACGGTCCTAAAGTCCCTTTTCTCGGGGCAATTGTAACTGCAAAAGGCCACTGTTGTAAACAAACTGTTGTAAGTTGAGGACTACCTGCATTGACAATGTCCATGACAAAACGGACTTACCCGGACATCAACGCCAGAAAGAGGTTTTCCAATGAATCCAGGTTTAATTTTCAGTCCTTTTCTGCTGCTGCATAGCAAGGACTGTGAGGACGAATTATAGAGAGTGCAATTAATAGCAATAGCCCTTAGACTTATATACTGCTTTATAGTGCTTTCCAGCCCCTCTCTAAGCAGTTTACAGAGTCAACATATTGCCCTCAACAATCTGGGTCCTCATTTGACCCACCAGGGAAGGATGGAAGGCAGAGTCAACCTTGAGCCGGTTAGGATTGAACTCCTGACAGTGGGCAGACTTAGTTTGCAATGCTGCATTCTACCCACTGCACACTACAGATGGATGGATGGATGGATGGATGGATGGAAGGAAGGAAGGAAGGAAGGAAGGATGGATGGAAGGAAGGAAGGAAGGAAGGAAGGAAGGAAGGAAGGAAGGAAGGAAGGAAGGAAGGAAGGGCAATAACAATAGCACTTAGACTTATATACCGCTTCACAGTGCTTTTACAGCCCTCAGTTTACAGAGTCAACATATTGCCCCCAACAATCTGGGTCCTCATTTGACCCACCAGGGAAGGATGGAAGGCAGAGTCAACCTTAAGCCATCTGGATCGAACTCCTGGCAGTGGGCAGAGTTAGCCTGAAATTCAACGTCATTCGCTCTGATCAGTTTGGACTCTGAAAGCTCTAGAGTGAATTTGTTCTCCGTTTGGTTTTGGAAAGACTAATTGGGACTTTAGTCATTGGTAGCACTTCAAGTCAGATTAGGTGTGTTCTTATCAGACATCTCTTGAAGAACCTTGGCAGACGTCCATGGGACGAATTATAACTGGTTAAGATTCATTCCGGGTTGTGAATGATGATAATTCACAGCCATTGAACTAAAAGAAAGGAGTTTTGGATTTTTATGTGTGTTTGTTGGTATCTCAGGAAGCCTTGGTCAGAACAGTCACGGGCTAATCCTTTCAACCCAGAAGGACCTCGGTGCTTCTGACACAAGTGCCTGCATGCATTGACCACCTCACCTGCTGGCTTTGTGGACTGAAGCCAGGGTCTCAGCTGAGTTGAGTCTGGAAAGATTCCATGCATTTGTGTTGCGTGCTTTTTCACCCTGAACCTTTATATTAATTAAAGACCCAACTGGTTGCAAACTTACAGATTCTGTCTGCCCGTAGCCTTCCCTGATATCGAACCCAGTTTCTGCCTTCCACTCTTTGAGCACGTCTAGGTTAAATGGTTCTCCGCCACCCAAGCAGGTGCGCAGACACTTGAACGTATACCTGAATGAAGAGAAGGAGAAAGCAATGTTCTTTGGAGAAGGGATCTTCAAGGAGTCTCCAAAATATGAAGAAAGGATTGCTTGGATTGATTACAGACAGTCCTCGACTTACAGCAGTTCATTGTGACCGTTTGAAGGGCATTGGAAAAAGAGACTTACGACCATTTCCCACACTTACAACTGTTGCAGCATGTGGTCAAAATTCACACGCTTGGCAACAGACTCGTATTTATGACAGTGGCAGTGTCCCGGAGCCTCTTTTACGACCTTCTTACCAGTAAAATCAATGGGGATTCACTTCACGGTCATGTTACTAATTTAACAATTGCAGTGATTCACTTAACAAATGGTGTCATGGAAGGTTGTGAAATGGGACAAAATTCACTGAACAAAGGTCTCCCTTAGCAACAGAAATGTTGGGCTCCATTGGGATCGTAAGTCAAGAACTATTCTTACATGCCATTAAGTTGATGTCATTTCTTAGCAACACCATAGATCAGAAATGGGAAAAGATGGCCGCTCTATGACTTGTGGACTCCAATTCCCAGAATTCCTCAGTCAGGCATGCTCTGGGATTTGAAGTCCACGTGTCACACCCCTGTCAGAGTCTGAATCCGAGGAGGAAGCTGAGCAGCTGACAGGGAGTGGGAGTGTGGCTCTGTTGGCTGTGCAGGAGACTGGGGAAGGGCAAAGTCCGGCTGGGCAGAGCAGGGAAGAGGTAGAACAAGGGAGAGGGAGTTCAGAGGAAGACCCAGGCCCACCCCCTCTTCATCCTAGGGCCTGCAGGAAGAAGAGAGCAATGTGATTACAGGGGGAGGAAAAGGCCCTGATTCCCTTCATTAGCCACAGCTAGGAAGACAGTTGATAAGAAAGGCAGGCTGCATGTGGCAGGCTCCTGGGAGCAAATGTGACTTTATCCTTGTCTGTGTTCCTGGCGTCTTCCCAACTGTGTGAGTTTTGCCGTGCCTTCAAGTCTGACATTCTTGCTCCTGCTCTTCCAAACTAACTACTTCAGTTTGGCTTGTTTGGACTTTAAGTTACAGTTTGTGTTGCTCATGTTTTGGACTTAATTTTCTGCAGTCAAAGGCTGTTCCTGGGAGAGTTTTTCTCCAGCCAAAAGGTAACCAGGACATTGGGGGCAAAGTTGGAGATAATGAAGGGATTCTTATTGCTTATCTGACTGTGTTGCCTTTGTGCCACGCCCCTTTGGGTCATCACACCACAAGTCATAGAGGAGCCATCGTTCCCCACCTCTGACATAGATAGATCTTCTCTGGGATAATTTGTCCCCATCCCAGTCCTTCACATCTTCCAAAAGTGATACAGAATTACACAAGAGCTAAAGCACCACAAAATGGCGTCCTTCTTATGTAAATGAGTTGTACCTGCTAGGGTTGTGTTGGAGCAGCATCCGAAATATGGTTGGTGTGCCACAAAAGGTTGTCACTGGATACTTGGCAAGAGACTGAGTAAAAGGGAGGAAGCCACATTTAATACCATTGAGTGAGATTTGGTAGTTGGCATAGAGACATGTTAATTGAGTAATGCATAAACAAATAACCAACCCTTGTAGGGTTCCCTTATAACTCTATTTTAGGTACTAATGTACAGTGTGCTTGTTTATAAAATCTATAGGCCATTCAAACTTTTTTACTACCAGTTCTGAGTGCATAGTTTTGTGAGCGTGACAGGGGAAGGATACTATAAAATTTTCATTCCCACCTCACCGCAGGTGAAGGTTACTGCAAAATCCCATTCCCTCCCCACCCCACTAACCTGCTTTCCAGCTCCGTTCTCCTGTGCAGGGCAACCAAAGAAGACCCAGCCAATCAGCTGGGACTCAGGAGGCCGAGAATGGATGGGGGCGGGGCCAGTCAGAGGTGGGATTTGACGGTTCTCCGAACTATTCAAAATTTTCGCTACCGGTTCTCCAGAACCGGTCAGAACCTGCTGAATACCACTTCTGGGCCACCCATCTTACCTCAAGGTAATTCTGGTGGCTTACAATCACAAAAGATACAAACTATGTAAACTACAAACATAAATAAGTTAATAATTCTGGGAGAACTACAACCTGGATGATTGAAAATCTCCACGAACAGGGGAGGTATGGATATAGAGTGGTACTGATTTTTCTCAAGTTCGAATTGTAATGAAGAAAGCAGTAAACTTTTTCAGACAATTTGGGAGGGTTAATCAGCCATTATACATATCTTTGGGGGTGATATCATTGTCTATCTGTACGGGACTTAAGGGCACCTGGGTTCTTACCTCCAGAACTACTTTGGGATCAAACTGGAGAAAACCATGTTGAAATATACACGATCCTTGGCTCCAAGGAGAGTAGAAAGATCCAATGGCAAATTTTATCCAGCCAGGATCAGAAAGACCCCATATAATGTCTGAAGAAGTCAGATCCATCCATTCTCTGTTAATAAAAAAGCCAATAGATATTTTGTGGATGACATTAAAGACTCAAACTATAGCAATAGCACTTAGAATTATATACCACTTCACCATGCTTTACAGCCCTCTCCAAGTGGTTTACGGAGTCAGCCTCTTGCCCCCAACAATCTGGGTCCTCATTTTACCCACCTTGGAAGGATGGAAAACTGAGTCAACCTTGATTGAACTCCTGGCAGTAGACAGAGTTAGCCTGAAACACTGCATTGTAACCACTCTGCCTGCCTTCCTTCCTTCCTTCCTTCCTTCCTTCCTTCCTTCCTTCCTTCCTTCCTTCTAGCTGAATTCCTTCCTTCCAAATTCCTTCCTTCCTTCCAAATTCCTTCCTTCCTTCCTTCCTTCCTTCCTTCCTTCCTTCCTTCCTTCCTTCCTTCCTTCCTTCCTTCCTTCCTTCTTCCTTCTAGCTGAATTCCTTCCTTACTTCCAAATTCCTTCCTTCCTTCCTTCCTTCCTTCCTTCCTTCCTTCCTTCCTTCCTTCCTTCCTTCCTTCCTTCCTTCCTTCCTTCCTTCCCAAGCAATAGTAGACTTATATACCGCTTCACAGAGCTTTCCAGACCTCTCTAAGCGGTTTACAGAGTCAGCCTATGGCCCTCAACAATCTTGGTCCTCATTTTACCCACCTCAGAAGGATGGAAGGCTGAGTCAACCTCAAAATCACGGTCAGAATCGAACTGCCAAATTGCAGGCAGCCATCATAGGGGTGATCATGCTTGAAAGGGGTCAGATCAAAGAAGCCGCAAGATAAGTTCATTCAAACCTTTCTCTTAGAAATTGTGACACAGGTAATTCTTCGACTTAAGACCACAGTCAAGCCCAACATTTCTGTGGCTAAGCGAAAGATTGGTTAAGTAAATACATAGAGATGGGTCAAATTGCAGACCCCATAGAACTACCTTGCAACACTGGCCAGCCCAAACCCCAAACTGCCGTGGGAATGTTGCACCATTTTGGGGTAGCCCATGGTCCCACTGGTAAAGTAGATGGTCATCGGATCAAGACACTTCGTCTGAACAGGTTGATGCTGGTCAGAGGCGGCTCTGCAAAAGAGAAGGAGGGAAACCCAAAGGTGCTTTTTTCAAGAGGCAGCTGGACTTTCTTTGAAGATGTTTCGCTTCTCATCCAAGGAGCTTCTTCAGCTCTGACAGGATGGTGGGGAACGGAAGGATTTATATTCCTGGCAGACAGAGCTGGTCACTTGCATCCTTTTTAGAGAGTCGTTGAGGTCACTTGGAGCGGAGGTGGTTATTCAACAGGTTCTGACCAATTCTGGAGAACAGGTAGTGGAAATTTTGAGTAGTTCGAAGAACTGGCTAAGAGCACCTCTGACTGGCCCCACCAACCCCATCTCTTCTCCGCCTCCCATTGAGTCCCAGCTGATCGGCTGGGTCTTCTTTTGTTGCCCTGTACAGGAGAACGGAGCTGGAAAGCAGGTTAGTGGGGTGGGGAAGGAAGGGAGATTTTGCAGTATCCTTCCCCTGCCACGCCCATGAAGCCACACCCACCAAGCCATGCCACGCCCACCAAGTCACACCCACAGAACCAGTAGTAAAAAATTGTTTTAATCCTACCACTGACTTGGAGGTTTATCTGCAGCAGTTCCAAGGAGGCTCCACACCCATCAGCACTACTCAGGTGACCCCGAGGACACAGACAAACCTACAAGTGGCCTCAACAACCCTCTAAAAGGATGCAAAAAGCACCTTTGGGACAACCATGACCTGGAATGGATGACTGAGAAGCTCCGCAGATATTTAGGAGCAGAGCAAGTTAGCAGAGCCAAGCAACGTATGGAGGTTAGCCCAAGAAATCTCTAGATTGAAATAGAAATAGACAAATGAGACTACCCGTAGACAATAAAGCTTGTGAGTTTAGATACTATTTGGTAGAAATGCCAGGATTTTCATCCTCTATAGGTAATATTTATAGATGATCTCTCTTGGTACCACAAAGGTCTTGAAGCAACGGGAAGGATACTCACTGTAGCAAATCATGGAAATTCAGCCAACCTTCCCTTTTGTGGCTCTTGGAAACCAGGATCCGAGTTTTCAGCCAGCTGCATTCAGACCCCACAGCATCTACTAATGGCGCAGTAGCCTCGTTGGCAACAATGCAACTGACTTTGGATTGCTGGAGTCTGTATAATATGTCTGGAGCGGTCAAAAGGATTGTAGCTGGAATGAAGACGATGCCTGGCAAAGCAGAACAAAGGATGTTGAGAAAAAAGGAAAAGAGGGAAACAGTCTGCATTTGTCCGGTTTGCTAGGTCAACCAGAGAGGAAATAACAATTAGAGGAGCTTATTCTACTTTTTAGGGTTCCTTGGTGCTCTCTTAGCTTGGTTGGTTTTTTTAGAATTTTTACAGAATTCTTTTATTGGCCAAGTGTGATTGGACACAAAAGGAATTTGTCTCAGTGCAAATGCTCTCAGTGTACATAAAAGAAAAGATACATTCGTCAAGAGTCAAGAATCATAAGGTACAACACTTAATGATAGTCCTAGGGTACAATAAGAAAAGAATTAGAATAGAATAGAATAGAATAGAATAGAATAGAATAGAATAGAATAGAATAGAATAGAATAGAATAGAATTCTTTATTGGCCAAGTGTGATTGGACACACAAGGAATTTATCTTTGGTGCAAATGCTCTCAGTGTACATAAAGAAAAAATAAAATACATTCATCAAGAATCATAAGGTACAACACTTAGTGATAGTCATAGGGTACAATAAGAATAGAATTAGAATAGAATAGAATAGAATAGAATAGAGAATAGAATAGAATAGAATAGAATAGAATAGAATAGAATAGAATAGAATAGAATAGAATTCTTTATTGGCCAAGTGTGATTGGACACACAAGGAATTTGTCTCGGTGCAAATGCTCTCAGTGTACATAAAAGAAAAGATACATTCGTCAAGAGTCAAGAATCATCAGGTACAACACTTAATGATAGTCATAGGGTACAATAAGAATAGAATTAGAATAGAATAGAATAGAATAGAATAGAATAGAATAGAATAGAATAGAATTCTTTATTGGCCAAGTCTGATTGGACACACAAAGAATTTGTCTTGGTGCAAATGCTCTCAGTGTACATAAAAGAAAAGATACGTTCACCAAGAGTCAAGAATCAGGTGCAACACTTAATAATAGTCATAGGGTACAATAAGCAATCAAATCATACTAGGAAACAGTCAATATAAATCGTGAGGATACAAGCAACAAAGTTACAGTCATACAGTCACAAGTGGGAGGGGATGGGTTATAAGGAGTGATGAGAAGATTAATAGTAATAGTAGTGCAGACTTTGTAAATAGTTGGATAGTGTTGAGGGAATTATTTGTTTAGCAGAGTGATGGTGTTTAGGGAAAAACTGTCCTTGTGTCTAGTTGTTCTGGTGTGCAGGGCTCTATAGCATCATTTTAAGGGTAGGAGGATGTGAGGGGTCTAAATATTTAGACCTCCAGGATGTGAGGGGTCTAAATATTTTCACAGCCCTTTTTTTGACTCGTGCAGTATGCACGTCCTTGATTGAAGGCAAGTTGGTAGCAATTGTTTTTTCTGCAGTCCTAATTATCCTCCGAAGTCTGTGTGTGTCCTGTTGGGTTGCAGAACCAAACCAGACAGTAATAGAGGTGCAGATGACAGACTCAATCATTCCTCTGTAGAACTGGATCAGCAGATCCTTGGGCAGTTTGAGCTTCCTGAGTTGGCGCATAAAGAATATTCCTTGTTGTGGTTTTTCGATGACGTTTTTTGATGTTAGGTGTCCATTTTAGGTCATGTGATATAATAGAACTTAGAAATTTGAAGGTCTCTACTGTTGATACTGTGTTATCTAGTATTGTAAGAGGTGGTTTACCTAGTTTGGGTAATGAAACGTCTGCAAGAAAACTACCAGAGAGAGAGCACCCAGGACCCCTCATTTCAACCCAAGCTACACATATTCTCCTTTAATTCAACTTTGTTGTAAAGCTACATTAACAGAATCTTGTAATTTCCCCCATGCCTCCTTTACAGCCTGAGAAACTAAGGAGGGTCTCTTCTTTCTCCTTCCATTATGCACTTGTGGGCTACGCAGCCTCTTATCTGACCATGCCCTAGGCACCCTCTCTTTGCTCCATCCATCTGCCAAGGTCTTCTCCACATACCATTACAAGATTTCTGCTCCGTGAACACCCTTTGGACTGACCTGTTCGGATGCAAGCCAAGCTGAGCAGCCACCACTCGGGGACCCTTGGAAGTATCATCAGGAGTCGATTGCCCTTGCACAGGTTACAGGCCTCTGAGAGCACATTGGCAGTCTTCCTAGTCAAGTAGCTCAGCTCCTCAAAGGTCCACTTCACCTCTTCCCCCTTCTCTCTAACCCACCAGAAGGCTGGATTGGGAGGCCTCTTCCCTTCCTGGCAGACAATGTAAGAGAAACGATATGGACACCCTCAGAGATAGAACGGTCTCCTGGTCTTGAAGTCTGACTTAGCAGTAAATCTTACTCTATTTTTCTATCTTTAGACCACTCTGCAATCCCTTTTATCAGGGTGGAGTCTGGGCGACTGAATGAAGCTGAGCGTTTACTGGCTGAATGCCCTTCCTGACACCTGCACGGAGTTCACAGCAGATACTGTATTTTGGCATCCTAATAGAGAAACATCAGTCACTGCCTAGAATTGAACTCTCAACCTTCTGAGTGGGAGATGGGTGTCTTCCATCCATCTCTAGGCCACTGCACTGCTCAATAAATTTTACTGGATTATTTAGGGTCATGATGGTGAACCTATGGCACGGGTGTCACAGCCAACTTACCTGCACTGTGCATGCATGTGCTTCCCAGTTGATTTTTGGCACGTTTTAGGCCGTTTTCACCCTCCCGGCAGCTCGAGGGAGGCCTCTGCAGCCTCAGGAGGCCAAAAAAACGGGCCCATTTCATCACTTCCGGGAAATACTGGAAACCAACCGGGAGGCGCGTGTGCACAGTGTAGGTAAGGAGAGGATGTTGCGCACGCATGTGCAGGGGGAACAGAGCGCAGTGTATTGTGAGTGCTGGCATGCGCACGCTTTCAGCACACCACAACAAAAAGGTTCGCCATCCCTGACTTAGGACAATTGTAGAATGTTATTGGTCGGTAGAGGATAGTCCTTGACTTACAACCAGATTTGAAGTTACAACAGCCATGAAAAAAGGGACAACTGAACTTTGCAGTGACAACCATTGCAACATTCCCACAATCACATCATCAAAATTCAGGTGCTTCACCACCAGCACATATTTACAATGGTCATGGGATTGCCACTTTGAAAACCAAAGTCAATGGGGGAAAGCCAGATTTGCTTAATAGCAGCACAACTTACTTTACAACAAAATACATAATACATGCCGGCTACAAAGCATGGCCACAAAGCCTGTGACCATGGAGAGGCTACAACGGTTGTAAGTGCAAGAAACAGTCATAAATAACTTTTTCAGTCCCATTGTAATTTCAAATGGTCACTAAATGAATGATTGTAAATCAAGGACTACTTGTATGATAATTAAGTTAACAGCCCGAATTAACCACGATTAATTGTCAAGAGTCACCTTAAAGTTGAATTCTTTCTCTATATATTATTAGAGAATTAAAAGGAAAGCTAATAGAAATTCTCCAGAAATTTTATGCAGCCTTACCTTTTCTCTTTGGCTCCATTTGTCAAGGACATCGCTTGCAAAATTAAAATATTCTGGCACATCTCGAGGCTCAGATTCTGAGTTAGCCAGAGATGTAAATGCATGAGTGGTTTGATGGTTGAATTTGCAAGGGAGCGTAGGAACAGTGGCAGACTGGAACCGAGGGAGTCTGGAGAGAAACTTCATAGCACCAACCATGGGTAATATCTCATCTAGCTAAAGTAAAGAGGGAGTAAAATTGAGGGAGCGAATTGTGATGAAGGTTAAACAAGGAAGCCAATGAGCTTGCAGGGTCCACGCTGCCTAACAGCCAAGCAGAAATGTATTTTTATGGCCTCGGGTTTCAGGCTGTAATAGTAGGGATGACCTTGATAGACCTTGGTGCATCTTGGTAGTCATGAAGATCTTAAAAAAGATATTCCAATGTTGAGATGTGTCTATATCTACACTGATCAGAATCGTCTAATTATGGTATTCAATAGGAAGCAAAAAGATTCTGAAGACGCAAGAATAGAAAAAGTATTGGTACCTTTTGAAGTTGGGTGTTGGAGAAGCCTCTTGAAAAGGCCAAGAAGATGTTCCAATGAGGGGGTTCTTGATGTTCTCCAAGCTGGATTGTCTGTATTACTATTATTCTTCTCATCCTTCCTTGTACCTATCTCTTCCCCCGCTTATGACTATAACCTGTTGCTTGTATCTTTACAATTTATGTTGTTTTTTTTTTATTGCCTGGCATGATTTGATGGCTTATTAGTAACCTATGACTACCACTAAGTGTTGTATCTTATGGTTCTTGATGAATGTATTTTTTTCCTTTATGTACACTGAGAACATATTCCTTGTGTGTCCAATCACACTTGGCCAATAAAGAATTCTATTCTATTCTATTCTATTCTATTCTATTCTATTCTATTCTATTCTATTCTATTCTATTCTATTCTATTCTATTCTATTCTATTCTATTCTATTCTACTCTTCTCTTCTCTTCTCTACTCTACTCTACTCTACTCTATTCTACTCTATATTCTATTCTATTCTACTCTATTCTATTCTACTCTACTCTATTCTACTCTACTGTATTCTACTCTACTCTATATTTTATTCTACTCTATTCTACTCTACTCTACTCTACTCTATTCTTTATTCTATTCTATTCTATTCTATTCTATTCTATTCTATTCTATTCTATTCTATTCTATTCGACTATATTACTACTCTACTCGACTCTTGCATACATGCTCAACATGCTTAACAGTAAACAGCCCAAGTAAAGAATCTCCAAGATCACTTCCACCAACATTGACAGTGCACGCCATTAAAATATAAATTGAGAGCAAATCTGACTCCTTACTAGCATGGATATTACCTAGTTTGAATCCTAAAACATCGGCGAGAAAACCACCAAGCTCACAGAGCACCAAAGACCTCTCATCTTCAAGCCTGAGTCACAAATATTCTCCTTTAGATGTACAAATGGATCATCAAACACCTTTAATGCAGTGTTCACATCACTAAGAATCAACAATTATTTGATGGCACATCAATCAATCAAAATTAATGTTAATGGCCCTTCTTTAGAGAATATAATTTTTTAAAGTATAGTTTAACTGATATCTCCTGGGATCCGGCAAAAGCTGTACATTAAATCTTAAAATACCTGGGAAATTTGCCCATAAAACCCACAATTAATTTCTGTCCCATTTCTTTTGTGACCTTCTTCAACAAGATATGGTGTTCTATGTATATCGGGATGAATTACTTCGTATTTTCACTCCTACAGACACACATCTAGATCAAATATAAATTATTCTTTCAGATACTCATTAAAAACGGGCTATTCAACCTGGAGTTTGCTAATGTTTTCAGGCTACAAAAATGTTTAAAATAGAATATATACCTGCGCCAATAATTTAAAAGCCTCCTCATTAGAAAGTGAGCTCCCCGAAGGAAAGGCAGATGAAAAAAAAATTGGATGCTTTAATACTTAAGGGATAAATTATTGTTAAAGTTAATGCTTTACTTTGAATCAGAACCTCGTATTGTGCAGGGTAAAGGTGGCTACATTTTCCTGAATTATTTTGTCATCAAATGTTAATCTTATACCATGTCACTTGTGTGAAAAGTCTCTCTTTCTTTTTATGGGCTATACCAGTGATGGGTAACCATTTTGGACTCTGGTGCCAAAAATTGTGTGCACGCTTGCGTGCGCGCAGGCCAACACCAAAAGGCAATGTGTGCCCTCCCGCACGCCCCCTGCGCATGCATGCGCAATTCCCTCCACCCCCCCTTATCTACAGTGCACCCCCCATCTGATTTTCGGCCCATTTGAGGCCTTTTTCGGCTTCCCAGAGGTTTGAGGAAAACTTCTGCAGCCTTTGCCGGCCAAAAAATGGGCCCGTTTCGCCATTTTGGGTATTTCCGGAAATACAGGAAGTGATGAAATGGGCCTATTTTTCGGCCTGCAAAGGCTTTCCTCAAGCCTCTGGGAGGACGAAAATCATTTGGGAGGTGTGCGCATGCACAGTGAAGTAAGTTTAAGTGAATTTTGCCCCATTCTACAACCTTTCTTGCTGCCATTGTTAAGTAAATCATTGCGGTTGTTAAATTAGTAACACAGTGGTTAAGTAAATTTGGCTTCGAAATTTCTGTTGCTAAGTGAAACATTTGTTACGTGAATTTTGCACCATTTTACAACCTTTCTTGATACCGTTGTTAAATGAATCACTGCAGTTATTCCATTAGTAACATGGATGTTGAGTAAATATGGCTTCCCCGCTGTCTTTGTTTGTAAGAGGGTCACAAAAGGAGACCACACAACCCCTGGACACTGCAACCATCATAAATATGCCAATTTTGATCGCGTCACCACAGGAATGCTGGAACAGTTGTAAGTGTGAAAAATGGTCATAAGTCACTTTTTCCACTGCCGTTGTAACTTTGAATGGTTACTAAATGAAAATGAAGGATTGCCTGTAATCAGTCACTACTTACATTTCTTGTCTAGGTGGGGGCTAAGCATTCATTGGCATAAGTTTTGCTCTAGTTTAAATTGCTGACATACAATTTGAGTTGAACTTCGCTGAGCTTGTTGATCAGAAAGATCAGCAGTCTGGCGGTTCGAACCCCTAGCGCCGTGTAATGGAGTGAGCTCCTGCTCCTTGTCCCAGCTTCTGCCAACCTAGCAGTTCGAAAGCACGTAAAAAATGCAGGGACCACTTTGGTGGGAAGGGAACAACAGCGTTCCTCTGTGCGCCTTTGGCATTTAGTCATGCCGGCCACATGACCATGGAGACGTCTTCGGACAGCGCTGGCTCTTCGGTTTTGTAACGGAGATGAGCACTGCCCCCTAGAGTCAGGAATGACTAGCACATATGTGCAAGGGGAACCTTTACCTTCCCTCTCACCTTTACCTTTACAATTGTAGACTGTTATCATGGGAATGGAGACATCTTAAAAAAAAAAAAAGGAGGAGACATCATTTTGCACAACTTCCTTTCCTGATGGTGGCACCCAAATGTCATAAACCTTAATTGAAATTGACTCAGGATGTAGTGGGAAGAGACTAACATCAAATCAACATCCCCTTCCTTTTTGTGACATGTTTTTGAAGCGTGCCCTTCTTTCTCTCATGAATATTCTAGGCTTGGCATCGTGTTAGCCTGAGGAACGCCGCATGAGTCACCGTCGTCTTGGCGCCCAACTTTCACGCTGCCGAATGAGAACTCCGACAGTCTTCAATGGTGCAGAGTTGATTTCTTGCATTCCAAATGCGAGCTCTAGACGCGCAGAGGAAAGGGGCCCTTTAAATTCATTCACTCCAGACTCAATAAAATAAAATAAAATGATAAAGCCACAGAGTCTTGGCAAGGAGAGAAAGGTGACGGGGGGAAAGGAGATTTCCACATTGCAATTCTGTGTTGCAATTCTTGTACTTTGGTTCTCATCAGACCATTCCCATCGTATTAACTGTATTGGTTAAATAATACCTCCTAAACTCAATTATCCTAGCACCGAGAGAGGACGAACGGACTCCTTCTTTGGGAAACTCAGGAAAGGGGACAGGGGGAAAAAAGGTGGAGGAGCCAAAATGGAAAAAGTAGGCAGAGTTTGATTGTTAGGAATGCAGTAAGTGCTTTAAATTGGGGCGGACAATCTTGGTTTTCTTCTCTCTGTGGTTGAATGCCCTAGGTCAAATCTCTTCAAAGGCATCTGAATGACAGGAAAAATCATTGGTGGTTGAAAAAAGTATAGCAGCTGTGATATGGTTAAAGCTCCGCCCCCTTTTCAGGTACAACAAGGGCTGGTTTTCAATCATATATTTGAGGGCACCATCTTGATTTATATGAGTCTTTCTTCCTTGGACTTCTTTGCTTGTATCGTTTTTTGTTTTTGTTTTTGAAACCACAGCAAGAGCTTTCTTGTGAAATTACCTGTTTAATCAGATGCAGTCTGTAAGAAGAACACTATGAATGAAGCTTTTGGGGTCTTATATAATATGCCCGCCCATAGTTCTTTCACTTATTTGCATTTTTATTTAACGTTCAGGTGGGAAACGAAGGAAATAACCGAGAGAAGCTTTCTTGAGAGTGAGGATGAAGTTTAGCCAATTTAGTCTGACGAGGAGGTTATTTTGCGCAAGATTATCATCAAATCTGCACAGGTAGATTTACTGCTAGGAAAAAAGGGATTAGGTTGAAAAATCTTGAAAACTGGGTATGTGTGTCAGGTTTTGGTTTTTTTTAGTGAGTATCTTGGTGGGGATTCTTGATCTTCTTTCTAACCGTGCCTTGGTTTAATGGGGAAGGGATTGATAACCTCATCGATAGCACAAAAATATCCATCGGTTCTTGCTCTGCAATGTTCTGGAACTAGCCATATTTCTTCCTGGGCTTTGTGAAGTCCATCAAAACACACCCCTGATGTACCTCTCCCTTGATACCCTCAAAGAGTGGAGAATTTCTCAGAAATATCACTCGAAATACTTGGCAGAACTATATATCCCTTTTACCCAACCGTATTCCTCTTTGGATAGTCAGATAAGCAGCATATAAATTTAATAAGAAATGAAATCGATAATTCTGGGATCTTCTTAAAAGTTGTGACAATGGGCTCATATGTCGACTCATAAAATATTTCTGTGGTCTTTTTAGAGTTGCCAACAGAAAGGGAGGGGGAGCAGTGCAGCAGCTTGCAAACCAAAACTGCATTCCATAAATGTTTTCAAAGATAGTAACTAGGTGACCGAAGTTTCTGCCATGGAAAATTCTAACTTGAGAGCATGATTGATGACTCTGGGCTATGGATGTGTCCCATTGGAGAATATGAATTACATATGATACACTGAGGGGGGTGGGGGGAAAACCAGGGTCAAGGGTGACAATGAATGATGGTCTCAGAGTCAACTACACCCAGGCAGTGCCGGCATGTTCACTCCCAATAAATCTTTTTGAAGTTTGGCTCGAGACTCATGATTTAAATGGGGGTAATTGTCGGAATCCTGACATCATAGTCGTGTGACAGGAGCGAGCTTCTGATTATGTCACATCATTCAATACTGAACCCCCCCCAAACCAACCATTGAGATCATAACTGTGCGTAGCCTATACAAATGCAGCTGTCCTATCTTCAACTTGTAGTTTACCACCATAAAACTACCTCTGATTCATTTAGTCCTCTGAAAGTCTATGAAAATATATATATATAATTACAGGTAGTCCTCAACTTACAACAGTTCATTTAGTGACCATTCAAAGTTACAACGGCACTGAAAAAAGTGATTTATGACCAGTTTTCACACTTGCCAACCATTGTAGCATCCCCACGTGATCCCTCCCGTGATCAAAATTTACAACTGATTCATATTTAAGATGGTTTCCGTGTCTCAGGTGGATGTGATCAACTTTTGCAAACTTCTGGCAAGCCAAGTCAATGGGGAAGCCAGATTTACTTCACAACCACGACAAGAAATGTGAAACGGGGCAAAACCTCATGTAAACAACTCTTTCGCTTAGCTATGGGAATTTGGGGCACAACTGTGGCCATAAGTTGAGGACTACCTGGCGCGGCAAAATGTGGAAATATCCTCAAGGAAAGATTTAGCCAGAAAGGCATGCAATTCTCTATCACTGCTAGACCGGAATGCAGAATTAGATAAGCAGCTGTCTTGCCTGCAAATTAAATCTCCAGACTTGCTTATGGAATTAATTGCTTTGTCAGACTGAGAACAGTCTGGAAAGAGGCTTTAAGGGGCACTGTGGATTGCACTGAATTTTGTATTTTATTTCATTCTATTTTTTTCTTTCAGCTGTGGCAGACGTTATTCAGCCGTCCAGCATAACCTGGGGCTGAGTGAAGGTCTTACATAGGGATCACAGGTGGTATTCAGCCAGTTCTGACAGGTTCTGGAGAACTGGTAGAGGAAATTTTGAGTAGTTCGGAGAACCGGCAAATCCCGCCTCTGACTGGCCCCCCCCCCCCACATCAATTCTCTGCCTCCCATTGAGTCCCAGCTGATTGGCTGGGTCTTCTTTGGTTGTCCTACACAGGAGAACGGAGCTGGAAAGCAGGTTAGTGGTGGGGGGGGAGGGAATGGAGATTTTGCAGTATCCTTCCCCTGCCATGCCCACCAAGCCCTGCCCACAGAACCCATAGTAAAAAAATTTGAATCCTACCACTGATGGGGAGGTGGATTTTGCTTAGCTCACCTTTTTAAAAGCTAAGCCTTGTACACTTTGTTCATACTTAATCACCTGAGTCAGTATTTTATTCGAACCCATCTTCTCTAACACTCTGTTAGTGTGTTAGTACTATGAACCCGTCTGTATTAAGATTATTAACCCTGTCTCATTCATGTGTGGGACTGTCGATGTCCAACTATCAGCTTAATCATTTGTGAACCGAGTATGTATTAGTTTGTACGGCCTAGGTTGATTCCCAATCTTTTGACCACCTTTGTGAAAAAGGCAGAACAGCTAGCCCCAGAATAGAAAAGGTCAGTTCAGGTATCATAAAATGGAAGTTTGTGAATCAGGATATGAATATCTTGGTGCTTTCGGAAAGTGAGTTCTGCTATTTGTGCTTCCTGCTAACTAACATTCAGGGTTAATCAATCAGAAGGAATTTTCAGGAGCTGCATCTTAGGTCTTGGAATAAGACTTGTTAGCTTAGTTTGTTAGTGTGTTAGTATCAGGCTCATACTAACAGGGCTGTTCTCCCACAGTTTCATCGTTAACATGATTCCGACTAATTTTGAATGATGGTTAATGGGTGTATACCACAAATGCAAAGCGAAGGTTAGCCCAGGTGCCTGCAGGGTCAACGTTCTTACAATAGAGATAATTTTCTATTCATGTAGTTGTCTGGTTGGGCTGTATTCCTTCTTGAAAAAGAAAAAAAAAGGACTATCACACCAATTGGGGGAAATAGATGTTGAACTGGGAGAAATGTTGATATGTTTAAATTTATCTCCTGCCTTTTGTCTAGGACAGGGGTGTCAAACTCAATGAGGCCCATGGGCAGGGGTGGGATTCTATCGGTTCGGACTGGTTCTATAGAACCGGTTGTTAGGATTCTGCGCAGTTTGGAGAACCGGCAAATCGTGGGCCCCTGGCTGGCCCCGCCCCTCCCTGCCCAGTCAGCCCTTATCGCGCATGAACATGCCCGACATCACTGAGTGGGTTCTTCCCTGCCCAGTCACTCCTTAAGGTATTTCTTCCGCCCTCCTGACCATCAGCTGTTCCTATGAACAGCTGTGCTGGGATCCCCCTTGCCCCCCCTCCATATTTTGCCTTCCTGGGCTCCAGGGAAACTTCCTGGCAGGAAAAACGCCCCCCCCAGGAGGCTTCCCTGAGGACCAGAAGGCCCCAAAATGGGGGGAGGGGGGTTTGCTGCAAAAAAAGAAGAAGCCACGCCTACCCAGTCACATGGACACGCCCACCTAGCTACGCCATAGAACCAGTTGTTAAAAAATTTGAATCCCACCCCTGCCCGTGGGCCTGATTTGCCCAATGGGGCCATCCTGGAAACAGTAAACAAAGTGGCCCGTGGTGCCTCTGCCAACAGAAACATGGGGTCTCCATTTTTGCTGGCGGATGGTTTCAGGAGGCCACGGCAGCTGAAAATGGAGCTTGGGAGGGCCACACATAACCCTCCCAACCTCCGTTTTCACTGGCAAGGGGTTGCAGGAGGCTGTGGCAGCCAGAAACGGATCTCAGGAGCCCATTTTTGCTGGCGGAGCGCTTGGGCCGCCACTGGTGCCCCCCACATGAGTGATATGGAGGTGGCCACATCCATCCTAGCCATGCCCCCCCCAAAGGTCAAACATAACCCTGATGCGGCCCTCAATGACATTAAGTTTGACATCCCTGCTCTAGGACCTCAAGGTAACTCACTCAGAGATCTTTTGTGTATCTTGACAATAACCAGCGTCTTGCAGGAGCGTCTCCTAGGTTGAGAAAGGGGAACCCAGAGAATTTCTAGGAGGGTGATTTGAATCTGGTTTTCCCCAGTCAGAAAGTGCAGCACCATCCCACTCCATTCCACTTGTCCTCTAGATCAGGAGTCCCCAACTCCCGGTCCGTGGACCACAGCACTGAACCACGGCATGCCAGAAACCAGACTGTGGAAACAAGTGAAGCCCCATCTGCGGAATGCAGGCAGCATGCGAAACCATGGCTCCTCCAGTCCGCAGAAAAACCTCTCTCCATGGACTCCATCCCTGGTGCCCACTCCTCTAGATTTCTCTTTCATTTTGACATCAACAATACCAATAGCACTTAGACTTCTATGCCGCTTCACAGTGCTTTACAGCCCTCTCTAAGCCTAAGCAGTTTACAGAGTCAGCCTCTTGCCCTCCAAAATCTGGGTCCTCATTTTACCCACCTTGGAAGGATGGAAGGCTGAGTCAACCTTGAGCCTGGTGAGAATCAAACTGCCAAATTGCTGGCAGCCGGCAGTCACCAGAAGTATCCTGCAGTACTGCATTGTAACCACTGCGCCCCCGCAGCTCAACAACATCTCCTTGCTACATGGTTTCAAGGAATACTACTTTTAATGTATAGCATCTATAGGTTTCAGCAGGAACACTCAAAGTCAATTCCAAAGAACAGGTCATTTCGAGAGTAACAGGTTTTTGGATCACATCTATGAAAGGAAAACGTGGAGATAAAGCAAGCTTTCTATAGATTTTAAACTCGGCCCCATTCTTGGTCTCTTAATTCCTTCCGTTGGAGCTTCCCCGTTTGGGATTTTGGTAGCTTCTGGACAAATTCCACCTATTAAAGACAGAAATGTGCAAAACAAGAGCCATGTAGTGTAGATCTTGATGAGGTTGTCTTTCCAACCTTGAGTACTGATCAGTGACGAATACTCTGGAATCCATTTTTTTTTCAACTCAGTGCCTCTTTAAATTGGTTGGAACATCAACGCTGAGACTTCGATTGCTAAAAGAAGGCAAACCAATTTTCCAGAGAGGATGCAATGGCCAACGTTTCCTATCACGAAGACCAGTCTCATTTCTTTTCTTTTTTTTTTTGAAGTAGCCATTAAATCAGAAAAATATAGCAAGTGACTAGGTTTCCAAAGAAGGGAGATCTTGTCATTGGATTTTGAAACGATCACTAGCAGAACAATCGTTTAAAGAGGAGCAACTCTTGACATTTTATTCATTGTCATTCATAAAGTCAATTGTTAATGAATGGACCTGTATCATGTCAATATTGTCAACATTATTATTGAGGGGACTAGATATGTCTAGTTCAACAAAGAAAAGCAGTAGGGGTGATAGGGTAGCAGTCTTCCAATTTTTGAGGGGTTCTAAAAGGGACAACTTATTTTCCAAAGTGCAAGAGGTCAGGACAAGAAGTCATGGGTGGAAGGAACAATTCATCAGTGGAATGACTTACATCTGGAAGCTGTGAGTGCTCCATCACTGGAGGTTTTCAAGAAGAGAATGGACAGCCATTGATCCAGAATTTTATGGGGTCTCCTGATCAAGCAAGGAATTGGACTGGAAGACCTTCAAGATCCCTTCTAAACTCTATTATTCTAATATTCTATTTTCAGTTCTGTACCATTGGGAGCAATAAGGATGCTCAGATTCATATTCACACGTTCAGGATTTTTTTCCCAGCACACTTCCAATATACAGTAGGAATAAATACTTGCCTTTCTTGGGTATTTGTAAGGAGCAGTCATTTTTTTCACATGTCCCTGAAGTTCCATGATTAATTTCTCCTTGTTGTGTGTTGCGTAGTCCGAAGACAACACCACAAATGCCTTTACTACCTAAAAAGCAAAGGTGGAAAATTCCCAAGTAGCCCAAAACAATGATTGGAGTTTTTTTTTTTAATGTTTCCTATCACTCCTCAAACTTTCTAAAATTCTCAGAAATTTAATTCCAGGGTGCATTTATAGAAGAAAATAACAGAATAACAGATATAAGGAATATAATATCATATATTCTATTTAGACCATCGTTCTTCCCAAGGTGAAAGGTTCAAGTTTTCATCTCAGAGGAATCTTACAGAGCTAGGACATGATTTAGATCCTAAGCACATGATCTTTACGATTTATATTGTTTTATTTAGTTTCCCAGTATGACTTATGTTGATTGCTTATTTAGTATCCTATGACTATCACTTAGGATTTAGATATAAATGTGTTTTTATGATGACTATGATCATGATTTATCACTTATAGCTTTTATGTACACTGAGAGCTTATGTACTGAAGACAAATTCCTTGTGTGTCCAATCACACTTGACCAATAAAGAATTCTATTCTATTCTATTCTATTCTATTCTATTCTATTCTATTCTATTCTATTCTATTCTATTCTATTCTATTCTATTCTATTCTATATTCTTTTCTATCTTATCCTATGCTATTCCATTCTATTCTATTCCATTCCATTCCATTCCATTCCATTCCATTCCATTCCATTCCATTCCATTCCATTCCATTCCATTCCATTCCATTCTATTCTATTCTATTCTATTCTATTCTATTCTATTCTATTCTATTCTGTCCTGTCCTATTCTATCCTATCCTATCTATCCTATCCTATCCTATCCTATCCTATCCTACCCTACCCTACCCTACCCTACTCTACTCTACTCTACTCTACTCTATGATTTAGAAACTCCCCCAAGTTCGGTTCTGTTCATTTCATACTGACTAAAATAGATGGAAGTCAGCCAAATCTGATTTTTCCCAGCACGACGGAACAAACTTTCCAAAATAGCAGATTTCTATTCAGTATTACAACCTCCATCAACTCTGAGAGGCAGAATGGCGCAGTGGTTAAGGCATTGAACCACGAGCTCTAAGACGGACCCAACTTCAACCATGAAGCCTCATTGAGTGACTCTGGATCTCTCACTCTCTTTCAATCTCAGCTGTCATGATGAAAGGTAATTTTTTTGGGGGGAGGGGCGGAAATAGAATTGGAGGAAGGAATGTTAGTCTTGCCACCTTGAACTTCTGGCAGAAAAGCCAAATATGAATCTAATTAAAACAAAAAGGAACAAATACCTTTTACCAAGCTTGGGTTCAAGTCCAACTTAATGTTAGTGGGTAGAGATTATTGCTGGCCTTCTTACCTCTCCTCTGATTGGATCGGGACTGCTAACGGCAGCAACTTCTGCTACCGCGGGATGTGTCAAGAGTACATTTTCCACTTCAAATGGTCCGATACGATACCTAGGAAAAAAGGGATCGAAAGCTGTCAATACTGGGGAAATGTATACCTTTATAAGCTAGAGGCAAATGGTCCTAAAAATCTACTGTGGATGGACAAATTTGGAACATAAAATATGCAGTGACTCTTCAATCTGTACACAATATTCTGCCTTCTAGATCCACCCAGTAAAGAATGACAAGTTGTTCTTGACTTATAGCAACAGTACTTGGATTTATATACCGCTTCCCAGTGCTTTCCAGCCCTCTCTAAGTGGTTTACAGAGTCAGCCTTTTTGCCCCCAACAATCTGGGTCCTCATTTTACCCACCTCAGAAGGATGGAAGGTTGAGTCAACCTTGAGCTGGTCAGGATCGAACTTCTAGCAGTGGATAGAGTTAGCCTGCAACACTGGATTGAAACAACTGCATCCCTCCCTCCCTCCCTCCCTCCCTCCCTCCCTCCCTTCCTTCCTTCCTTCCTTCCTTCCTTCCTTCCTTCCTTCCTTCCTTCCTTCCTTCCTTCCTTCCTTCCTTCGCAATAATAGACTTATATACTGCTTCACAGTGCTTTCCAGCCCTCTCTAAGCAGTTTATAGAGTCAGCCTCTTGCCCCAACAATCTGGGTCCTCATTTTACCGACCTCGGAAGGATGGAAAGCTGAGTCAATCTTGAACTTGGTGAGATTCAGTCTGCCAGATTGCAGGTAGCTGGCAGGCAGCAGAAGTAGCCTGCAGTACTGCACTCTGACCACTGTACCACTACAGCTATAACCACAATTTAAGCCAACAATTTCCAGTGAGGCAGTTGTTAAATGAGTTTTGCCTCATCTTCTTTTTTTTTTTTTGCCGCAGTTGTGAATCACTACACTTACTAAGTGAATCTGGCTTCCCCCATTGATTTTGTCTGTCAGAAGCCAGATGGGAAGGTTACGAATGGTGATCACATGACCTCAGAACACTGCAACAGTCATCAGTATATGCCAGTTGCCAAGGGCCCAAATGTTGATCACGTGACCACAGAGATACCGCATCTGTCATAAGTGTGAAAAACAGAAGTCACTTTTTTCGGTGCCATTGTAACTTTGAAGGTCACTAAACAAATGGTTGTAAGTCGAGGATTATCTATATGTCCCATGTTAAAAAATATTCTGTTTTTTCCTTCTCCTTTATTTTGAGCGTTAATCTATCCATCTCTGCACATTCCAATATTTTTTTATTACACTTTCATCTGCCGTTTTACCAATGGTTAACTAACAGAAACAGAAGTTAGAAACTCAACAATTTAAGAGAATGATTAACTATACAATGTAGGTTTATTAGAATGGATAAGCAATTATTATATACTTTATTCATTAAACATGAAGCTCAGTTAACTTAACATTTAAAAATGTATCACAAATATTATTAACTGGTGCTGATGGTTGATTGTTATCATCATCATTATTATTATATACTTTATTCATTAAACATGAAACTCGATCAACTGAACATTTAAAAATGTATCACAAATATTATTAACTGGCACAGCCTCCTGGGTATCGACCAAGTTATTGTTCTTATTCTTATTCTTATGAATATTATTGTTGTTGTTATTATTATTATTATTATTATTATTATTATTATTATTATTCAAAATTAACTGTACCCAGACAGCACACTGTTCATGTAGATGTTGAGTGTTTATGTTTACTAAAGAAAAATGCATAAATAAAGCATTTTTTTTTAAAAAAGGACTATCTATTTGTCCTATCCTGCTGAGAAGATTGTTGCGTTTTCTTCTCAGAAGGTCAAATTACTGGGGGAAGAAGACCACTGATGTGGGCTAATGACCCGCAGGCAGGGATCAGGGGTGGGATTCTACCAGTTCGCACCTATTCGCTAGTACTGGTTGTTAACATTCTAAGCCGTTTGGAAAACCGGTTGTTAGAAGAAATTACTGGGCTAATCCTGTAAGGAAGGCAGGAAGGAAACATTCTGGTGTTGCTTACAGAAACTGCCTCTCCATTAACTCTTATTACATTCTTGGCAGGACTAGACTTCCTGTCTCAGGAACTTCTCTGGAGTATTTTTCCCCTCCTTTGCTGGTACTTTGCTTGTGTGGAGTGACCATTGAAAAAAGTGACTTATGACCATTTTTCATACTTACGACTGTTGCAGCATCCCCACAGTCACAAGAAGCCAGGCGAGGAGATGCGTGCCTCGATGTGAGTGATGTTGAGTTGGCCACGCCCAGCCAGTAACATGACCACCAAGCCATGTCCACCCAGTCACATGACCACCAAGCCACGCCCACCAACTAAGCCACGCCCACAGAACCAGTTGTTAAAAATTTTGAATTCTACCGGTTCTGTCCGGCTCTACAGAACCGGTAGTTCTGAAGAGCGGCAGACACAGAACCAGTTCTGTGTCTGCTGCTGTTTTGGCTCACCCGCCCACGCAGCACTGCTCAGCTGTCCGCGTAGCTCAGCATGGTGTTAATTGCATGCGCGCACGACTTTTCATCTCAACTCAGATCCCCCGTTCAAATTCTAACTCAGGGTCTGACCTCAGTGGAAACACTATGAGAATGTACAGATGGAAGAAAAATCCGGGTGGACCACAGTGGTAAATCTTGGTACTGAAGAAAACCAGGTTCAGCTGTTTTGTTGTTTTTTTTGCACAGAGCTTTGGTTTGTAAGTGACATTTTGAGATTTAGCGCTCAACGTTCGCCAAATTGGAAGCTTCTCTTAACTCGGGAGTACGAAGCTATAAAAAAACAACCCACAGAAAGGAAACCAACCCAGATGAGTTGATGATATCGTCAGCTCGTCCGATAAACTTAAAGTAGCCATCTTCATCTATCACTCCTCTGTCTCCAGTGAGGAAAAAATCCCCGTGTGTTGTGGCGGCTGTTTTTTGAGGTGTATCCTGATGAGAACATTTCGGAAGCATACAATTAGCCATATAACCAGAGATGGTGAATTCAGCCAGTTCTGACCAGTTCTGGAGAACTGGTAGCGGAAATTTTGAGTAGTTCGGAGAACTGGCAAATCCCGCCTCTGACTGCCCCCCCCACCCATCAATTCTCTGCCTCCCATTGAGTCCCAGCTGATCGGCTGCATCTTCTTTGGTTGCCCTACACAGGAGAACGGAGCTGGAAAGCAGGTTAGTGGGGTGGGAATTGGATTTTGCAGTATCCTTTCCCCTGCCACGCCCACCAAGCCATACCAACCAAGCTATGCCACACCTGCCACACCATACCCACCAAGCCATGCCCACAGAACCGGTAGTAAAAAAAAATTGAATACCACCACTGCATATAACTACCACTTCAATGGAAATCTGTAGGAAGTGTGTCATTGGCCACTGTGATGGGTTAGTAAAGATTTATTCCCCAAACAAAAGAAAAGGACCCAATCTAATTTACTCTCTAGACCAAGGGTGTCCAATCTTGGCAACGTTAAGCCTTGTGGACTTCAATTCCCAGAATTCCTCAGTCAATTCTTGTTCCTTTAGACCAGGGATATCCACCTGTGGCGACTTGTGGACTTCAACTCCCAGAATTCTGGGAGTTGAAGTCCATAGGTCTTAAAGTTGCCAAGATTGGACGCCCATGCTTTAGACATATCTGGGACTTTTTTTTTTTTTTTTTTGCAGGGAGGGATTAAGAATTCTAAAAACTATGAGTAAAATTAAGGACGATTGTGACACATTCTCCAATTTCTATTAAATAAAGGAGCTCCCCGGGACTTAGAGAATACGGGGATTTTCCCAAGATTTACTTACAATGTACTGAGTGAACAAACCAAGGGGTCTTTCAGGTTTGATTCTGATCGCTATTTCACCTTCTTTTCCATGAGGTAAAATATTGGCTTCTTGGTCTACAATCTAGGGGGAGGGGGAAAAGTCACTCAACCACTGGCTTTTATCTGGATATACAGGTAATTAGAACAGAACAGAATAGAATAGAATAGAATAGAATAGAATAGAATAGAATAGAATAGAATAGAATAGAATAGAATAGAATCTATTAAGAATAGAGCAGAACAGAACAGAACAGAACAGAACAGAACAGAACAGAACAGAATAGAATATTTTATTGGCCAAGTGTGATTGGACACACAAGGAATTTGTCTTGGTGTAAATACTCTCAGCATACATAAAGAAAATCTCCGAGTTACAACCACCAATTAAATGATTGTTTAAAATTACGACACCACTGACAAATAGTGAACTTATGACTGTTGTACAATCCTCATGGTCACGTGATCAAAATTCAACTTTAAGTTTTTCTTTATTTTATTTAAAACACTTACATTCAATTCATTTTTCATTTAACGGTGTGTCGTCCGGTTACAAATATCTTGTGCCATAACAATTACATTTTATAACCATGTTCATTATTTTATTATTTTATTAATTATATAATTATATTAATTTATTAATTATATATTAATTCTCTATTCTGATCATATTCATATCATATTAGTACAAATTATTTCTGTAACTATAACATTTATCTTCTTTACGTATTCAATTCTATTAACATGTTTTCTGTATTTCGGTGGTCTAATAATTATTTCTAGCTTTCATAGTTTTTCTCTAGCCATTGATTAAAAGAATTCCCATGTCTGATAATATTCAGGTGGTTCCTTCTCTTTAATTGCAAGTGTTAATCTGTTCATTTCTGCACATTCTAGTATTTCCCTTATGACAGCCTCTTCTGTCGGCAACTTTTCATTTTTCCAATTTTGTGCAAATACAATTCTAGCTGGGGTTACTACATGGATAATTAAATATATCTTATCCTTACTATAAGTTTCTGGTATGACGTGATCAAAATTCAGAGGCTTGGCAACTGTATTTATAATGGTTGCAGTCTCCCAGGATGATGGGATCCCCTTTTGTAACCTCCTGACAAGCCAAGTGTCAACTCATAAAATATTTCTACGGTCTTTTTAGAGTTGCCAACAGAAAGGGAGGGGGGAGCAGTGCAGCAGCTTGCAAATTGCATTCCATAAATGTTTTCAAAGATAGTCACTAGGTGACTGAAGTTTCTGCTGCATAAAATTCTAACTGGAGAGCATGATTGATGACTCTGGGCTATGGATGTGTCCCATTGGAGCATATGAATTATGATACACCCAGGGGATGGGAGGAAAACCAGGGTCAAGGGTGACAAGGAATAATGTGTCTCAGAGTCGGCTACACCCAGGCAGTGCCAGCATGTTAACTCCCAATAAATCCTTTTGAAGTTTTGGAAGTTTGGCTCGAGACTCATGATTTAAAAGGGGGTAACTGCTGGAGCCCTGACACAAAGAAAACCAGCTTCACTGAACAACCGTGTCCCTAACTTAACAACGGCAGGAATTCACTTAACAACCTTGGCAAGAAAGCTCATCCAATGGAGCAGAGCTCACTTAACAACTGTCTCACTTAGCCGTGGAAATTTTGAGCTCAGTTATGGTCGCAGGTTGAGGGCTGGCTACAGGGGTGGGCTTCAAATTTTTTAGCAAGGGTCTCTCTGCTCTAATGACTAGCCGGGTAGGTGTGGCTGGGTGATCATGTGGCTGGGTGGTCATGTGACTGGGTGAGCGTGGCTAGGTGGTCATGTGACTGGGTGGGTGTGGCCAACACAACATCACTTCTTTGCCCTAAGTACCTAAAAAAGATATATACCCAAAATTTGTTTATTATTTCATGCATTTAATACTTAAATAAAATACTTGGTGAAACCGGGCTTAATAGCAGAGACTGTGAGAGGGATCTTGGAGTCTTGGTGGAGTTTCTGGTGAGTTACATAATTCTTATTATTTGGGGATTAATCCCCTCGGAGGCTAGTGGTTATGTTATCTGATTTTCTCCATGGCTCTCCCTCACAAGCGCTGAGTGGATTGTTTATCTAGCTTGTAACATTGTTTACAAGGTGTGAAATGCTCTTGGCAGAATGCCCAGAAGTTCAATTAAGCCTATGAAGAGCTTTCCCTTGCTGCTTGTCTTTCTGAGTTTATTGGGGGCTCTCCGAGCTCCGCAGAGTCTTAGCTAGAGGCTGTCCTGAGCCCCTGCGTGTCCCCAGCAGTCCACCCCTGGCTGGCTACCTGTAATCCAGTTTGAGAGGCTGAATGTGTTTAATTTGAAAATTAATACAAAGAAGGAGATTGAAAATACCAACCTGGACATCGTAAGGAAAAAGGGCTTTTCCCATTGTGCCAGGCTTAATTTTCATTTCTTTGGAAACCGAACAAATCGATCCCTATACAAAAGAAAATTACTTTGTAAGAAATACACGCACATACACACAAACACACACAGCCTCCTCATTTTTTCCCATGGTTTTAGAAACACATACAATTTGGCCCACACATATTCACAGAGAAATCTATTTCAATAGGTTTACTCACAAAGAAGTATGAAGAGGACTGTAATTTCACCCCCATCGTGCTTATTCTTGTCAGTTATTTTGTGACATCAGTAAATCATTTTAAACAATTAGAACTGGGTTCCTAATCACCTTGTCTATTTTTTCCTCAGTAGTGTCTATAGTTTACTGTCCCAAAACATAAAATATTTGCTCAGTAGGAAACATTTGAAACATTAGAAGCCAAAAGCTACCAAGCTACTACAGACATGTCAATTATATATATAAAAAAATTCTTTACTCTTCTACAGGTAAAACAATATTCCGTCCTCTAGAGCAGTGTTTCGCAAACTCAGCAATGTTAAAATCGATATATTTCAATTCTCAAAATTCCCCAGCCATCCATGCTAGCTGGGGAATTCTGGGAGTTGAAGTCCGCACATCTTAAAACTGTTGAGGTTGAGGAACAGTGCTCTAGAGGTAGCTGGGAGTTTTACAATGTTTTAAAATAATTGTGAGAAAGTCATTATAAATTGAATAGAACATACAGCTTCTGTCTGTCCATATAGTTCATAGATGTCCAGTCCTGTCTTGTTCTTCCATTCTTCTATCACTTCAAGACTTATTGGTTCCCCTCCACTTATACAGTATTGGAGACTCTTGAACTTGTAACTTAATGAGAGCATACACAAGATTATTAAGAAAGTGGACATTAATATTCTGGGGCAGGTTATAAACAAAGCATCAAAAGAATTCTGCTAGAAGTATGAGGCTCATTTTAGGAACCACTAACTGTAAAAGAGTAAGCAAAACTAGGGAGTCGGGGTTAAGTGTGTTATCAACTTAGAATCTTTGCATTCTCACAAATGATCCAAGGTTAACTTCTCCTGATTTCCATTGACCCTCAGGAGCAGATTAGAATGATAAGCTTCAAAGTGGGTTCTGAAAGGAGGTACATCCTTGCATAAACATAGTTTTTTTTAATGTCGCTTCCCATCATACCTGGTGAAATCTTCCTTCAAGAACATGCGAAAGACGGTAGGAGGACTCAGGAAAGCGGTGATCGGAAATTGGGAGAGAGTCTAAAAAGGATATATGTGCACAATAAGAAGCCAAGCAAAGGTTGTGCACGAATTACACACTGAACTAATCCAAGGGTTGATAATAAATTCAACATTTAGGCTAATTGAGTTGGGTTCTAGCCCAAATGAGCTGATGCAAAGAAATGATAAGACACAAAGGTGGAGTTCAAGATACTTGACCTGTACTCCTAATGGGAGATGTATCTGGGCATCTTTTGGGCTGGAGCATAAAGGAAAATACTTGTGAGCATAGCTTGACTTCTGGGACATGCAGTTTTCATGGTTTGCTATTGTTTTACAGTATAAAATGTTGTAATTTTATAAATTTTATATTTTTGTGCTTTTATAAATTTTACCATTTTATACTTTTATATTTTTATAGATTTATAATTTTATAATCTTTTATAATTTTAATTTTAAATTCCATTTCTAACATGTTCATTCTCATACACTGTTTCATATTTTGATACTTATTTATTTTTTATTTGATTTATTTGATTTGATTTGCCAATTGTTTACAAGATAATAAGTATAAATGTATACATAGTTGTGAATACATGAAATGGGTACATATAAGAAAAATAAAAGAATAAGAGAAACAATAGGACAGGGACGGTAGGCACGTTGGTGCGCTTATGCACGCCCCTACAGGCCTCTTAGGAAAGGGGTGAGGTCAATAGTAGACAGTCTAAGGTTAAAGTTTTTGGGGTTTGGGGAAGAAACTACAGAGTCGGGTAGAGTATTCCAGACATTGACCACTCTATTGCTGAAGTCGTATTTCCTGCAATCAAGTTTGGTGCGGTTTACTTTGAGTTTGTATCTATTGTGTGCTCTTGTGTTGTTATGGTTGAAGCTGAAGTATTCACTGACAGGTAGGGCATTGCAATGTATGATTTTATATACCATGCTTAAATCAGACCGAAGACGGCGTAATTCAAGGTTTTCTAGTTCAAGAATTTCAAGTCTGGTGGCATAAAGTATTCTACAACGAGTAGAGGAGTGGAGAACTCTTCTTGTGAAATATTTCTGGACTTTCTCAATTGTGCTAATATCAGATACTGTACACCAGATAGAGTCCCTCTTTGAGGGAGATGGGCGATCCAGAATTGTGGAATATCAATAAATATATAATTAAGTGTACAGTATCAAGCAACTCAACAAGGATGGAGCTAGGTTAGAACCTGATAAATAATATTCAAATATTGGTTGTGAGTTACCCAGGATATGAGGTAGGTACAGAGGTGGCATTCAGCAGGTTCTGACCAATTTGAAGAACCGGTAGCAGAAATTTTGAGTAGTTTGGAGAACCGGTAGTGGAAATTTTGAGTAGTTCGGAGAACTGGCAAATCCCACCTCTGACTGGCCCCGCCAACCCCATCTATTCTCTGTCTCCTGAGTCCCAGCTGATTGGCTGGCTCTTCTTTGGTTGCCCTGCACGGGAGAATGGAGCTGGAAAGCAGGTTAGTGGGGTGGGGAGGGAATGGGGATTTTACAGTATCTTCCCCTGCCACGCTCATCAGGCCACACCCACAGAACCGGTAGTAAAACAATTTTTTGAATCCCACCACTGGGTAGGTGGCCATATAGGTTCTGCCAATGAATAAAGAAGCATGAGAAACTCTTTTCAAGAAACGTCATCTTACTCTTAGGATGGTTGTGTTTTCTAACATTGGTGAGTTATGGATGAAGACGCAGGTTCCCAAAACCCATGGATCAAAAAATGAACCCAGGGCAGCCACCACCCAGCTCGTATCTGCTGTGCTCCATATAAGGTCCGAAGAGGTTGTGTACAACCAAGATCTGATAAAACAAAGGAAATCATTGTCAGCTTTGGAAGCCATATGGAGGCCAGACGCTTCCACACTGCCACTTTCTTGAGCCTGGGAAAGTGGGAGGGGGGAATTCCTTGGAGTGTATGTGGTTAGACATAATAACATCCTTTTTCTAAGTCAAGGTCATGTTATGCTGTGCATAAGTGAGGGGAAGTCTCAAGTTGGGATAGGTGGTGTTTGGGGCATGTGATGTGATGATGGATGCAGGGGGTGGATTTGTAATTTTTACTTATTGCCAGGGAGCCTGGAAGTTTCAGATTTGGGATTCCCCAGATGTGCCAGTTTATGTCTGTCTCTTGAGTTATTTGTTAGATTGGAGGTTTTCTGGAACGCTGACAATCGTATTGAGGGCAGCAATTTGATGGTCCACAAAGCCAACCACTGAATATTAACCTGAATGGAAATGGAAGGAATGGAAGTAACTGATGAAATCGATGGAACGGAATTGACCTCTTGTCATTTGGCATTGAAGTCAACTAAATAGTGGACAGACATTCAATGAGATGAGTATGACTCAATGATTGACAAGTCGTATTCAAGGATATGGCCTTGAACGGTTGGCATCTTATAGCTGCTTGCATGCTTTTTTTTTTCATGTGCTATGCTTTTCTCTAGAAGGACTTTCGAAGAGCTCAGTTAATGTTAGCTTCTTCACCTTAATCATCATCATAACCATGTATACTAGGTTAGGCTGGAGGTTAGTGAGTAGCCCATGTTTGTTCATTAGATTTCATTCCTCCTGGGTTTGTGGGTGCTCCATCATGGGCGGTTTTCAAAAATAGACTGGTCAACCATTTGACTGGAATGGTGTAGGTCTCCTGCTTGAGCTAGTTGGACTAGAAGACCTCCAAAGTCCCTTTTAGCCCTACAATTCTACGATATTCTTATATCTAAAACTTTTGCATTTGTTTTTTTAAGCAGCCATGTTTAAAATCAGCTAACACAAAGCCTCTGAACATAACCGTATCACTTAATTATAATGAGGAATAGTCATATATTTGTCTATTATTTTTAATATCCAATATCCCTAACAATGAATTCACCATTATGAATTTTCACTGGGATTTTGAGGGAGCTTCTTTCATACCTTTGGCTAATGAGGGGTCTGAACCCCAGACTCCCTTGGGTGTGTTCAATCATCTTGGGAGCCCCGGTGGTTCCACTGGTGAAATAAACCAACATGGGATCATTCATCTTGGTTTTCGCACAAGTATGGTTGGCAGGTGCCTCTCTGTGTAATAAATAACATCCCAGCAATTGAAACGCATTAGGAAGTCAGATTATTGAAGCAGTCACATTCAACCCCTACCCCCACCCCATATGATAATAATACTGCTGGTTATCATATTGGTTATTGCTGGTTATTTATTCATCTATCCCTCTGTTAATATTCTGGCTTGAAGAAACTCTTTTTTTTAAACACGTTAACACTTTTAACTAAGGTTACTGATCCTTATTTAGAGTTGCTATGGATTGAATTTTGAAGTGTCTTTACGGAAAACAGGGGTTCTAATTTTGGATTCTTCCTCCCATCTTCAGTATAGGTAGGCCTTGACTTACAACCACCTGTTTAGCGATGAGTTTGGCGGCTTGGCCACTGACATATTTTTGACTGTTGAGGTCACCTTTTGAGACTTTCCAACAAGCCAAGTCAAGGGGGGAAGCCAGATTTGCTTAAGGACCACCCAATTCACTTTGTGGTCTTTCAATTCACTTTCACAATTCACAATTGCAGTCTTAAGGATGATCTGTCCTCCAGCATAAATCTAGATGGACCTCAAAATCATGTAACTTGGGGAGGGGGGATTTTTTTTTAGACAGTCAGGCTAAAACCAAACTGCCCTCTTGGTGTGTTTATTTCAGGCTCCACCAAGGAAAGATCACCACGTGAGGAAGGATATAGCTCATCAATTCACGATCGTGCATCCTGAGAAATAAACTCACCTGAGCAGCTCATCGAAGTTCAGCCATCCTTCTCGCTTGCCTTCAGAAGACACCAGCAGCTTGGTTTTGAGAGAGGTACACCGTGGGGTAACATAATCCACTGCAGATCCTAAGGCCTCTGTAGTGATGAGGCATTTGGCTCCCGAAGCTTGGAGTCGGTACTCAATGTCCTTAGCAGTTAGTTGCAATGTTGCGGAGATGGCCACAATTCCTGCAAAGGTTGATAAGGTAGGGAGTCTGTACTACTCATAGTCAAAGCAAATTCATCATTATCCTCTCCATTTAATGACCCCCATAATCAGTGGTGGGATTCAAAAATGTTTACCACCGATTTGGCGGGCGTAGCTTGGTGGGCACGCTTTGCATGCGTACATACGCTTTGCATGCGCCAAACACGCACTTTGTCAGTCTCCGCTGCTCATCGTCACTACCAGCTCGGCAGAACCGGGCCGAACCAGTAACACACCACCACTGCCCATAATCCCTTACGGGGTGGAGTCTGGGCAACTGAATGGAGCTGAGTGTTTACTGGCCGGATGCCCTTCCTGTCGCTGATGCGGAGTTTTTCCCCCAGCAGATATATTCTCATCGTGCCCAGAGAGAGAAATATCTGCCTCTACTTAGGATTGAACTCACAGCCTCCTGATTGTGAGGTGAGAGCAACATCTCTAGGCCACCACACCACTCTTGGTCAAAGCAAATTGGCGAGAGATAATTTCTATTTGGCAAATGAATGAATGAATGAATGAATGAATGAATGAATGAATGAATGAATGAATGAATCAAAGGAATTCAAGGTGCCCTAGAAGAGACGAAGGGACTCTCTTGGGCTCAGCCTGGTCATCTCCTGCAATTATTTTACTTCTGTTTTGTTTGCACTCTTTTCATGTCTTCCTTATTATTCTTGTAAGCCACCTAGAATAGGCGAGACAGGCAGCAAATCAATTTAACAGATAAAATAAATAAAAATGACGTGTTTTTTTTTAAAAAAAATTGACCTGTCCTAATGCAAGCCGTGATCACCAGCCACCATTCCGGAATCCGGGAGAGAATGACCAGGATTCTGTCGCCTTTGCGTAGTCCACATTGGTCGGTGAGGATATTGGCCACTTTCCTGGAGTGGAGCCCCATCTCTTCAAAGCTCCATCTGACCTCACCTCCTCTTCCATTGATCCACCACAGGGCTGGGTTGGGCAACCTTTTTCCATCCTACAAAATGGATCCCCACAAAGCAGAGAGAGACATATTTACTCTTCTCTTAAAGCTGCATTAATATTAAACGTTTCTGTGCAAGCACAGCCTGATGGACAGAAACCGGTGTGGTAGCTGACTTTGGACTGCTAGCTTAGTTCAATACCCTCTGTCCATATTCCAAATGAGAATGTGTTCTGACCAAGGCTTCCGTAATTAAGCACACGCTTAGTTAAAACAACTCTTGTTTTATTTCAACGCTGGGAATTATTTTCATTCCCAGCCTGTAATGAGTCCTAAACAGTCCCTCAAGATAAGCACCCACCTTTCTTTCCTTTGAATTGCTGCCAACAACTAAAGTGCCAAATGAATTATAAAAAAACAACCGAAGGACGAAGTCCACACAGAGCTTCAAGGATTAATCCTAACAGAACGAATGACTTTGCTTCCTGCAAAGGTTTCTTCACCTTTGCCTGACTTTTATACCTTATGGGAGGGGCAATCACCTCCCAGCCTTACTCCCGAGTCACCCCTTTTGTCTTAGCTGTTCTTCCTTCTAGCAGTTCTGCGCATACGCGCACTGGGAACTGGCTCCCCTGGGTCCTCTGCCTCGCTGCTGCCAGACTCTGAAGGCTCCAGAGGCATCACCCCACTCCCAGATGGTCCTCCTGGCCCCATCTCCACCTCATCCCATCTCCAGACTCCCGGACAGGTCCCTGTTCTTCCCCACTGTCTGATTCCGCTGCCGTTTGCACCGCCTGCCGGCGAACCACAACAGAATGGGACAATTCACCGTAGGCCAACTCACCATGGCCAACTTACTGTGGGACAATTCACCACAGGACAATTGAACAATTCAATTTAATCGTTTGAAATAAATTAAAAAAAATATTTTAATTTTGGTCCCTCCCATTTCATTCTGTCTCTCCTTTTGCATCCTTTCATGAATGATTCTAGGCTTTCTTTGATGTTGGTGTAATTTTTGTCCCGCGGCGACTTGGCCGTGGCAAATTGTCATAGACCCATTCCGAATGGGGCTGTGATTCCTGGTGGCAGCTACAGATCACCCTCGACTTACAACCACAATTGTGAACAGTGTTTCTATTGCTAAACAAAGCGATTGTTAAGGGAGTCACGCCCGATTTTAGACTTTTTTTTTTTTCATCATGATTGTTAAGAGAATCACAACAGTTCAGGAAATCATGTGGTCATTAAACACATCCAGCTTCCCTCATTGTCAGAAGCCAGCTGGGAAGGTCATAAATGATGATTTTATTGTCTGTCTGTCTGTCTGTCTACAGTATCTATCTATCTATCTATCTATCTATCTATCTATCTATCTATCTATCTATCTATCTATCTATCTATCTACATTATCTATCCATATCTATCTATCTATCTATCTATCTATCTATCTATCTATCTATCTATCTATCTACATTATCTATCTATTTATCTATCTACATTATCTATCTATCTATCTATCTATCTATCTATCTATCTATCTATCTATTATCTATCTATTTATCTATCTACATTATCTATCTATCTATCTATCTATCTATCTATCTATCTATCTATCTATCTATTTTATTTGCCGCCCATCTTGTATCCAATTACTCAAGGGGTCCTTGGTGCTCTCTGACTTTGCTTGTTTTCTTGCAAATGTTTCATTACCCAAACAAGGTAGCATCATCACCTAGCACTGCTGATGTTACCTAGTTTGGATAATGAGACATCTGCAAGACAAACAAGCAAACTCAGAGAGGACCCCATAGTCCTCCCTCTCCTCCTCCACAAACCCCTCTCCCTTCCAACCCTGATGTGGTTACCTAGCCAGGTAATGAAACGTCTACAACAAAATAGTGAAGTGTTTGTGTCGCAAAGCCCATTCAGAGCGATGGCAATACTTTTAAAACAAAGAGAGACCTTACTAAAAAGAGGCAATATTTTTTACCTTTTCTATTTGAGTCCATTTATCCAGCACATCACTGGCAAAGTTAAAATACTCTGGTAGTTGGTCCTGTCCCTGGCTTATAGCTTTGTACTGTGCAGATATAGGAGAGCTGAGATATCTGGAACACCTTGGAAATAATCTGGGGATCTTTTTCCATATCGTGTAGAAAGCAAGTGAAGTTTTCATGGCTGGGAAAAAGTGGGGGAAATGCAGTGGTGTTAGCCAATATTAGCTTCCAGAGACTTAATCTGCAAGACTGAAGGAGATTAAAAAGGACAAGATCATAGTATCAAAATCAGCGGGGGAAATCAAAGTTCTTCAGAAGTATTTCTTGTTGCAAGTTTTTATAATCGCCCTGTCAAATAAACATGTTTGCTGTTGAAAGCGTCGAAGACTCAAGAGAATGAAGGGACGTGGTTTATCATGTTTGGTGCGTGTATAAAAAAAAAAAGCCAAAAAGAAAATACAGACACAAATACATATATATTAATTCAGAAGATTTTGGAGATTTAAAATACAGCTGAATCCAGAATCTTTTCTTTTTGGGACTATTATATGCTCAACAGTGGGAGGATTCAAGCATATCCACAATGGAGGAAATGGTTGATGAAGATGATGAAACTTGCTAAATGAACATCATCTGCATTTATGGCTGGCTGCCCATCCTTTATAGACTTGGCATGAAATGGAAAATCATGCACCTATGACTTGTGGGTTTTAAGGATTAGGGGGGGAAAAAGGATAATTGAAAAAAGTGACCTCATTGAGTAAGAGATAATTTTGTAATTGTACTTATATTTTCAAAGGAAATTGAACCCTCCCATTTTCTTCTCTCATCCATCCCCTCCCTCCTTTCCTCCTCCTCCCTTCCCCTTCTCACCCATCTCCTTTCCTCTTTCCTTCCTTTCCTCCCTCATCCATTTCCTTCCTTCCTCCCCCCTCCCTTTTTCCCTTCTCATCCATCTCCTTTCCTCTCTCTTTCTTTCCCTCCCTCATCCATTTCCTTCCTTCCTTCCTCCCCCCTCCCTTTTTCCCTTCTCATCCATCTCCTTTCCTCTCTCTTTCTTTCCCTCCCTCATCCATTTCCTTCCTTCCTTCCATCCTTCTTTCCTTCCTTTTATATTAATTTGTTTTTTTCTGTTTTCTGTATCCCTTTTTAAAAATGTACATAAAAAGGGGAAGAGTTGAAGGACCAAGTTGGGACTTTTGAAGAAAGCCTTTCTCTGCGGCTGCTAAGAGTCAACAACAACTGGATGGCATCATTTCAGCTAATGTTGGCAATGCCCTGTTGAAGATGTGGGAGCAATTTGGGGAAGGAACATTTTAACTCAGGAAGCTAGTCCTTCCCCAGAGGCCATGCTACTACTAACCCACTTTATAACTTAAACAATAGGCGGGAAGACAGGACTAAATTTGCAATTTGGTTCAAGCTGAACATGGAACGTGAGGCTGATCCTCACACAAACTGACCTGCAAGATGTGCTAGTTTTGAAGAATCTGGTTGGAGAACTCAAAATTTGTGAAAATTCTTTGTAATGTTGGTTGCCTTTCCAAGTTGTCTGGCTGTTTCAAAATGGAACTCCGTTTTCTTTGGAGAAAACTAACTGGACAAGGTACCCCTTAGATATAAGTCCATGGTTGAGGGATACAGTGCAATCCAAAACTGCTCAGCGAGTCTCTCCTTTAATAACTGATGTGCTAGTAAAATATTATCCTAAAATTGACTCCTCCTGTCAAAGGAGGAAACTATGAACTCTGGCCCAAAAAGAAAAACAGCCAACAGCACACAAAGTTCTGGTTATCTTGATTTTTTTTTTTTTTTGCTACATTCAACTCCTGCGTTCAAAGGTCAGATATCTTGGAGATTTAAATTTGTCCCATTAGTTCTGGACATCCATCTTTGAAGCTTGATTTTTTTTTCCCTACTTAGCAAGGTAATTCAATCTTTTGGGACCTTGGATTTCAATCCTTCAACAAAGCTTTCTCTTCCCTCCTGCCTGTTTCACGCTTTTCCAATGGCTACTGGCAGAACACTGAATCACACAATAATTTTAATCCAGACACTTCAAGGTTTATGTCTTCCAGAGGAGCGATAACCTGGATGGTCTGACAAGATTCCTTAGCTCTTTATTGCATTTTATTCTGACATGAGTATAGACAAACCTTGCTTTAAAAAAAGGTGTTTTTTTTGCAGACTAGACAATAAAGGAAGGGTAGGAATTAGAGATAGGGTGGAAGAATACAAAAATCCACTCAACTGCTCAAACAATACATTTAGTAGAAGTAATAGCAACTGCTTAATTTTTTAATGTGCTAAACATTTACTTACTTCTAAAGCTGCATTTAAACTTATTCCTTTAATCAACTTTTACATGCTACAGCGAGAAGGCTCACTTTGTTTTTTGCAATATCATTGAATTATACTAAAACAAGGCATTAAAACCAGAGGGGGGGAAATAAAATTACAGCTAGCATATCCCAAATTAACTAAAATTACAAGCATGAACGTGGATGATAGTATTTATGATTCAAAAGCAATTGAACAGGTGAAATTTGTGATGAATGCAATTATTATGGTTGGTCACACAGTCAGCCAGGTGTTCAGACTGAATTTGTCATTTGTATCCACCTATCAAGTATTTCCTAAGGACCTGGGAGAGGCAGATGTTGGAAGGAAGGAAGGAAGGAAAAGAATGACAGAAGGAAGGAAAGAAAGATGGAATGAAGAAAGGGAGGGAGAGAGGAAAAGAAAAATCAAATCAATCAAATCAATCAAATCAATCTGTAATTATAAGAACAGCTCAGTCTTTTGAATGCCACTCACCAAGGACCCTAAATTGGACTTAAAACCTTCTAGCATGGGATCAATTGGCTTGGAATAATACAATGAATGAAAATGGGACAGCAGAGAATGGAAACATGTTTTATTTGGGAAGGTCGAGCCGGCGTTTGACTTCACTCCATTCTTGTTTCCGCAAGACACTCCGTTTAATTTTTCCAGCTGCTGTTTTGGGAAGCTCTTGGACAAATTCGATCTGTTCGGGGAAAATTAAAAAGGAAAAAAAAAAATCTTATGTGCAGAAATGAGTAAATTGACATTAGCAATTAGAGAGCAAGAAGATAAAGAATATTATAAAATTTGGGATTTATTTCCCAAGAAGGATCGTAAAATAGGAGAACTCTCACTTAACTGTCTTACTTAGCAACAAAGGTTTTGGGCTCAATGGTGGTTATAGTTCGAGGGCTGCAGGCAATAAAAATAATATTTAGCATTCACAATGGGCATCCTAGGCTGGCCTACCTTGAAGGGTTGACGTCATATCCTGTGCTTCCCTTCCCCACCTCCCATGCTGCATTTCCCAAAGCCACCAAACATCCACTCATCAACCCAGAGCTAAAGGTTCTCGGCTTGCAAAGTTCAATCATTCTTTTCTGCAACTGTCCCGCTCCCCACTTGCCTTCCTGGGATATTTATATGGAGCTGTAGATTTTTTCAGATAGTCCTGGAGTTCTTGGATTAACGCCTCTGGATTGCGGGATAGAAAATCAGGGGACAAGATGATAAATGCTTTGACCACCTGTATGGGCACAAACATACCTGGCAGTGAACGCCTTGAGAAACAGGTTGTAAAGTTACTCCGTGACTTATCTCAATCCTGGTTCAGATTAGCCAATGCAGGTGAGCCCCCAATTCTGACCTGCTCTTGTAAATTAACTTCCTACTGTAGCTATTTCCCATTTTTTCCCAGCAGCTGACTTCTTCTGTCTGTTCAGTCTATTCACGGTTCTTTCTTGCAGATTGCTTGGGAAATGGTTTCTGGGGAGTGACTAACTACAAGGACTCCTCAATTTACATTAATTTATTTACATTTACATTACAGGATGTTTCTTTGTACATGTAACCTGATTTGTGGAGATCTTGATGAGCGTGGTTGTTGGCTGGCAAACATTTCATTACCCAACTAGTTGCCATAACATTCTCAGTGGGAGGGAGGGATGTGACCTAGTCAGGTTTCCTAGTTGAGCTGCTGATATTACATAGTTGGGTAATGGAACGTCTGCAAGAAAACAGCCGAGAGAGCACCAAGAATTATTCAGTCATCATCCTTCTCTTTCTTCCACTCCTCCTCTCTGCAAACCCCATGCCCTTCTAGCACTGAGGATGCTACCTAGTTTGGTAATGAAACGTCTGCAAGAAAACAACCAAGCTCAGAGAGCACCAAGGACCCCACAGTTTGACCTTGAGCAACAAACATTTTCTTCTATTGTATAATCGATGGCATAAGGGCCTAGCTTACCTCTCCTCTAATAGGATCTGGGCTACTGACAACAGCGGATTCTACCACTGCTGGGTGTTCCATCAAAGCACTCTCCACTTCAAAAGGGCCAATGCGATATCTAAAATAGACGGTTGTTGTTCTTAACCCTTCTGTGAATGGTGAAGGAAAGAAACCAACCTCAGTGTAGAAAAAGGAAACCTACCCCGAAGAATTGATGATGTCGTCGGACCGCCCAACAAACCAAAAATAGCCTTCTTCATCTTTGACCGCTCTGTCTCCGGTGATGTAAAAATCCCCACATTCAGTGGCTGCAGTTTTTTCTGGGTTGTCCTGGAAGGAACCAACAATGAGTCCATGACCCACCATTTCTAGGTTCAATGACTTCCAGTCATGCAGGCTACAATTCTGGGAATTTTTCAGCTTAGTGTGGCCATTGGTTAAAATTCTGAGAATTTATTTTATTTATTTTATTTGTCAAGCATGTATTAGATAACAGGTATAATTGGAACATGATCATGATTACATGAAATGGGTACATTAGAACAGGGACGGTAGGCACATTGGTGCTCTTATGCCACACCCCTTACAGATCTCTTGTTCTGACCCAAACCTTGCTCCAAGGAAACAAACATGAAACAGAGGTAACAGCAAAACCTTTTAATGAATTTTGGGAGTTGAAGTCCACAAGTCTTAAAGTGGCCAAGTTTGGAGACCTCTGGTATAAAGTATACAACCTGGAATAAATGCATACTAATCCCATTTGCTGAAGTGTTAAAAAAAAATCATACTTACTGTGTATTTCAAGAAAAGACAGAATGGTCGTTTGGGTTTGATTCTGATGGCCACGTCTCCTTCTTTTCCGGGGGGCTGAATATTTCCTTCATCATCAATTACCTTCAGAAATAAAAGCAAAGCATCCCTTAGGCAAGTCAGGTGGTGTAGAAATATGATAAATAAACGAAAAGCATTGCTCCGATTGTGTTTATTGTCGGAGGTCTTCTATGCCAACTCCCTGCCCAAGATACCATCTTGGTCCAGTAGCTGTCCAATTGACATTGGAGACCTTCTCAGCTGACTTTCCAAAAGCAAAGTCAATGGAAGAAGCCAGACTCACTTAAGGACCACATGATTCAGTTAACAACAACAACCTTGGGGGGAAAAATGGTTGTAAAATCATGCATCCTTCACTTAACAGCCGCTTTGCTTGGTGTGATGACCCAGGTGGGATACAAAATAAACATAGTCACAAAAACAGGTGAAGCCCCTTTTATTCCTTCACTTTGCTTCAAAGCTCCAAATATCCTTGACTCCCCCACAAACAGTTACGAAAAGGAGGAAATGCCGTTTAAACTAAAAATGCCTATAAATTATAAATAGCAAAAACAACACAAAGCACACTGAAGCAATTAAGGGAACCAGGCAAGATAAGGGCTTGAAGACGTCCACAGATATTGGAATACACACTGGGAAGGATGGCAAACTCAGAGAGGAACGACAGATTAGAAATATTTCCATGCTTTGTTTCCAGCACTGGCCCATACACATGTCCGTCCTTTTAACCAGTTCTCACTGCTGCAGCCCATGAAGAGGATCAAGGCCCTTTCCTCCCCCATAGACCATGCCATTCACATCTCTCCCTTATTCTCTCCTCCCTGCGTGCCCTAGGGTGGAGAAGGGATGGGCCTGGGCTTTCCTCTGCCCTTCCCCAGCCTCCTCCACAACCTCCGGAGCCACACTTCCACTCCCTGTCGGCTGTTCCTCCTCTCCCTTGGAGTCAGTCTCCAACAGGGGCATGACACTTGGCAACAGAAATTCTGGCCCCAATTGTGGTTGTAAGTTGTTTCGTTACCCAACTAATATACCTGTAGAGTATATTCTTTTTCTTTTGGTTGTGACTAGCATAAAGTAAAAAAACAAAACCATAAAGACTGTGACATAATTAACCACAACATCACAACAGCCTACATTTAAAAATTGTATTGTACTGAATAACAAGATTGGTCCTTCTTACCTGGACATCGTAGGGTGGAGATGCTTTTCCCATTGAGCCAGACTTAATTTTCATTCCTTGGACATTCGCACAGATTGTTACCTGCAAGAGAGAGGAGGATGGGACACAAGCTGTCAGGACCATGGTGACAATCAGGAGATGGGATCAGACACAACTTTTGGGGAAATGAAAATGAATCTATTGTGGAATCCTTGGTGCTCTCTGAGACCGGTTGTTGGCTTGTAGACCTTTCATTACCCACCTAGCTAACACCATCACTTCTAGTGAGTGTGCTGTCTGTTTATATACAATAGCTTGCCCTATGAAGTGTTGGTGGGGGGGGGGGACACATAGAAATAAATCGTAATCTGTTCAAAAGAAACAACAAAATATACTAAGAGATAAAAAAATGGTGCTGGAGAAGACTCCTGCGAGTCCCTTGGACTGCAAGGTGAGCCAACTGGTCAGTCCTAGAGAAGATCAACCCCGGCTGCTCTTTAGAAGGCCAGATCCTGACGATGAAACTCAAAGACTTTGGCCGTGTCATGAGAAGGAAGGACTCCCTGGAGAAGAGCCGAATGCTGGGAATGAGGGCGGGTAAAAGAAGAAGGGGGACGGCAGAGAAGGAGGGAGCTGGATGGAGTCACTGAAGCAGTCGGTGTGAGCTTACCGTATATGCCGGCGTATAAGACGACCCCCCAACATTTCCACTCAAAATATAGTTTGTTATATACTCGCCCCCTCTTCCGCACGCCTTCCACTTTTGCACTTTTTTTTTTTTTGAGGCACTTTTGTTTACCATGGAAACGAATCCTGTGAAGCTGAAAGGAGCAGCCAGCCTTCTCCCAGCTCCCAAGGAAACAAGGCTCGCACCGCCCGGGCTCCGCTGAGGTATCCGGCTGGGGCTGTCAGGAGTTGTTACCGCTGGCGCGGCTCCGCGCGGCTCCAGTCCCGCGTTGCCTCGGGAAGGGAAAGGCAAAAAGGAAGAGCCGCGGTGGCGCTTTGCAATGGCAGCAGCGGCTCCTGGTTTTGCCTTTCCCTTCCCGAGGCAACGCGGGACTGGAGCCGCGGAGCCGCGCCAGCGGTAATAACTCCTGACAGCCCCAGCCGGATACCTCAGCGGAGCTCGGGCGGTGCGAGCCTCGCTTCCTTGGGAGCTGGGAGAAGGCTGGCTGCTCCTTTCGGCTTCACGGGATTCGCTTCCACGGTGCGCAAAGTGCCTCAGCCGCGGCAGCCGCAGTGCTTCCCAATTACTATTTGCCGGCGTATAAGACGACCCGGCATATAAGACGACCCCCCCAATTGGAGGCATCTTTTTCAGGGCAAAAAAGTCATCTTATACGCCGGCAAATACGGTAAATGGACTCCAGAAGATGGTAGAGGACAGGAAGGCTTGGAGGAACATTGTCCATGAGGTCATGATGGGTTGGACACGACTTTGCAACGAACAACAATGAAGTGTCAAAAAGAAAGTCCTAAGAAGAAAATACTTCCTCTGTAACAATCAGTACCCAGATAATCAGGGATTAACACCAGACAAACTATCTAGTAGAAAACAATGCCCTAATTATGGAGCTACCAAGGAGAAAACTACTCCCTCATCAGTATTGATGGGGCAAGATACTGAATATGAAACAGGCCACACTCACCAGCACTGATGATGTTACTTAGCTGGGTAATGAAACGTCTCCAAGCAAACAACCAAGTTTCGTTGAACCTTGAGCTACAGGCATTCTCTTTTATTGAAATGAATATACCGTTTCGGTTTGTCCGTATCCTTCATAAATCTCCAATCCAGTCTGAGTCTTCCATTGCTCAAACACTTCGGGATTGAGTGGTTCTCCACCAGTCACGCAGTGCTTCAAGCTTCTGAATTTATAGCTTGGAAAGAAACAAAGACAATAAATAGTTCACTTTTTTCTTCGGTGAGTTGATTTTGCACACATTTGGAAGGAAATGTGACTTCTGGATGGCCAAAGAACACTCATAAATTCATAAAACCGTCATAAATTCATAAAACCGTTATAAATTGCATCCTCTTCACTGATGACGTAAAACTATTCAACACCACTGACAATGCTACTGTCCTTCAAAGTGAACTTGATTATGTGTCTGAATGGTCAAACAGTTGGCAACTCCTAAGCGCCAGAGCTCACTGCAACAGCATTACCAAAAAAGCTTCAAGAGTTGTAAATCTAATCTTAAGAAGCTTCTCCTCTGGTAAGACTGACTTGCAAACTAGGGCATACAAAATCTTTGCTGGACCAGTACTCGAATACAGCTCATCAGTCTGGAATCCGCACTGTATATTGGATGTTAATACAATTGAGCGAGTCCAGAAGTATTTCACGAGAAGAGTACTACACTCCTCTGCTCACAACAGAATATCCTACACCACTAGGCTTGAGATTTTGGGCTTGGACAACCTTGAACTACGCTGCCTATGGTTGGACTTAAGTGCAGTACACAAAATTATCTGCTATAATGTCCTACCAGTCAATGACTACTTCAGCTTCAACTGCAACAATACAAGAGCACACAGCAGATACAAACTCAAGGTAAACTGCTCCAAACTTGATTGCAGAAAGTACGACTTCAGCAACAGAGTGGTCAATGTCTGGAATGCACTACCTGACTCTGTTACATCCTCTAACCCCCACTCCTTTAACCTCAAACTAACCACTATTGACCCCATTCCTAAGAGGTCTGTAAGGGGTGTGCATAAGTGCACTATCATGCTTCCCATCCTTGTCCTATTGTCCCCATTTATTCGTACCTATTTCCTGTATTCATACTCATGTTTATTCTTATACCTATTGACAAATCAAATAAATCAAATAAATAGTAAAATAAATATGAGTCAGTTACTAAGTGTCTGAATTTGGATCACGTGACCATGGGACCCAGCCACGGTCATAAGTATGAACCTGTTGCCGAGCATCTGAATTTTGATCACACCATCATGGGGATGCTGGAAAGGTTTGTAAGTGTGAACAATGGTCACAAGTCACTTTTTTTCAGTGCAGTTATAATTTCGAATGGTCACTAAATGAATGGTTTTAAGTCAAGGACTACCTGTATTGCCTATTTATCTGGCTTTGAAATCTCAGATAAAAGGGGTCCAACAATGACGCAAAGAAATATACACTACATGGGAACACATTCAGTTGTGCAAGGAGGCAATCTTAGGAAATCATATTGAGAAATTGATGAAAAAAATTCACAACTTCCTAGTAATAGCAACAGAGCAAAGGCACCCTAGACAATTCCATTAAATTTCCAGACTTCCCATTTTCATGTTGACCTTCTAGCCCTCGTGTTTCATATTTTGTGGCAAAAAAAGTACCTGGTGGCATTGTGCTGAACCATCATCCTAAATGCAGTAGGAGCGGTGCATAAAGTTGTGATTGGATACTTCGCCAGGGTCTAGATGGAGAAAATGAATATGCAAACAACGTGAAGAAAATGTGTATGCAGTCAAAATAATATGCAAACAAGATGATTTTTGTAAGATGGAAATGATCTGGCCTGAAGTTTAAGAGAGGCAGGGCTGAGTCCCTAGAACATGTTAAATCTTAAAGTAAAGTTTAGAAACAGTTGCTGCATCTGTTTAAAATTTTACATCCAACAATGTTGGCCTGAGGGGTCCTTGGTGCTCTCTGAGCTTGGTTGTTTTCTTGCAGACATTTCATTACCAAACTAGGTAAGTCTAGCACTGATGGTGTTACCTAGTTTAGTAATAAAACGTCTGCAAGAAAACAACCAAGCTCAGAGAGCACCAAGGATCCCATAGTCCTCCTTCTCCTTTTCCTCATCTTCCTCCTCCGTCTCCTTCTTCCCCACTCCACAAACCCCGCTCTCTTCAAACACTGATGATGTTACCTAGCTGAGTAATGAAACATCTGCAAGGAAACCACCAAGTTCAGACACCCCTAAGGACCCCACAATTCAACCCTGAGCTATAAACATTCTCTTCTAATTTTGGCTGGTTCACCCAAGATACTTAGACAATGCTTGCATTTCTACAACCCGCTGAACCATAAATTATCTAGCTCTTTTTTAATAGGTGATGTGAACCTTCTCAAACTGAGTGAAGTACACAAAATCAAAGCAGGAACAATGAAGAGAACATTTCTAGTAAGCTGGGATCAAAATGGTGAGGTCTTTGTCTTTTATTTAGATGCCTTCTACTATGTAGGGTCTCTATAAGTATTTCAGTATGTTCTTTGCCAATTTTCCCATTGAGAATAATCTTCTCTGCACAGTGGCAGATAGGACAGCACTCCAGAGGGTTAATGTCATTGCCCAGAGGATCATGGGTTGCCATCTCCCCTCTTTGGAAGAGCTTTATAGCTCCCGCTGCCTTAAGACAGTTCAAAACATCCTCAAAGATCCATCTCAACCCTGGGCACCCTTTTTTTGAACTATTACCATCTGGCAGACGGTGCAGAATAATAAAAACAAGGACAAATAGGCTGAAAAACAGCTTCTATCCTAGGGCAGTAGCTCAGTTGAATTCTACTGTATATTGCAATGTTGGTGCTCTGTCGGGGGTTTTCAATTCAATGTATAGAATGTGAAGGATGTGTGTTTGTGTTTATTTTCATAGTCATAAATTGTACACTGAAGATGGTATTTAATTTCGTTGTACGAGGTGCAATGACAATAAAATAAAGTAAATGACCAGCTGTCTGCAAGAGATGTAAATCCTTCCATTCCTCACTGTCCTGACAGAGCTGAAGAAACTTCTTGAGGGAGAAGCGAAACCTCTTCAAAGAAAGTCCAGTTGCCTCCTGAAAAAGCACCTTTGGGGTGCTTGGTTCCTATTATGTCTATATACACTACTTCCAGTTCACTTGAAATACAAATGGACATGCTTACATTTAATATGACTGCTGGTTCAAACTGGGGTAGATGATGTACAAAGACACATGACCCATGGATCCATGGGCCAAATAAGCTGCTCCAAGCTGTTTTCACCCATCCTGGATCTGAGGTATTCCAGAACACAGTTGAAGAAGATAGATTCATCCAGTGCCTGCTCGGAAAAAAAATGTGTAGGAAGTCCTCGAATTACGACCACCATTGAGACCTCAACGTTCATGTGGTTCAGCAAGGCGATGGTTAAGTGAGTCACACCCAATTTTTTTCATTTTGTTTTGCAATGTCCCAGGGTCACGTGATCCCCTTTTGCGACCTTCTGACAAACCAAGGCAATGGGGAAGCCGGATTCACTTAACAACTGTGTGACTAACTTAACAACTGCAGTGATTCACTTCATGAATGTGTCAAGAAAAGTCATACAATGGGGCAAAACTCACTTAACAAATTGCTCAGTTAGCAACGTAAATTCTGGGCTCAATTGTGGTCATAAGTCGAGGATTACCTGTAATGCTGTAAGCCGCCCAGAGTCACCTTGAAGTGAGATGTGAGGCAACAATTCAATTCAATTCACATCAGTGCAGTTCAAGTCAAAAGTCAAAAGTCAAAAGTCAAGTCAAGTCAAAAGTCAAGTGAAGTCAAGTCAAAAGTCAAGTCAAGTCAAAAGTCAAGTCAAAAGTCAAGTCAAGTCAAGTCAAGTCAATTCAAAAGTCAAGTCAAGTCAAGTCAAGTCAAGTCAAAAGTCAAGTCAAGTCAAGTCAAGTCAATCACTAAATAAATAACCCAGGGATTCAAAAGCATGCCATGGTATTACCTGCTGCTGGATGTAAATCCAATGCCATAACTGTGGCAATGCTCCACCATTTTGGGCGACCCGGTGCTTCCGCTCGTAAAGTAGATCAGCATTAACTCTTCACTTCGCGACTTGACACAGTCGTGGTCACCAGAGGCTGCTCTGGAAAACAAGCAGGTTGGTCTTGATGTACAATTAGAGTGGAAAGGGACATTTTGGGACAGGTGGCTGGCAGGTTTTCTTTTACAATTGGGATTTATCCACAAGTGGAGTTTCGGGGACTTTTTCCACATCCAGAAGGCAGCATCAGCATTTCTTCCAAGAAATTCAGAGCATTTTAGTCAAGAATGCAATGCAGATATTTATGACTAGAACTTAAGGAATGTGGAACACTTGCTTGTTAAAACAACCAACCTTGCTTCTGATTTATTTTTATTTAATTTATACCCCGCCTTCATTATGTAATGATATAAATAACTCAAGGTGGTGGACACACACATGACTCATTCCTTCTCTGATTTTCCCCACAACAACCCAGTGAAGTGAGTTGGGATGAGAAGAAGGCCCAAGGTCACCCAGCTAACTTTCATGCCTAAGGCAGGACTAGAACTCCCAGTCTCCTGGTGATTGATCCAAAGTCACCCAGTTGACTTTCATGCCTAAGGCAGGACTGTAACTCACCATCTTCTGATGACTGGCCCAACGTCACCCAGTTGGCTTTCATGGCTAAGGCAGGACTACAACTCCCAGTCTCCCACTTTCTAGCCTGGTGCCCTAACCACCAGAGCAAACTGGCTTTTTATATGGTCCAATAAAAATAATACTCCAACGCAGTAGATGGTGATATAGTTCTAACTTTTATTGGACTACGTACTGTAATAAGTCACTGAATTTCAGCCAGCCAGCTCTGCCTTTATCGGACACAACAAGCTTGGTTTTCAGAAATTTGCATTCAGCTATGATTGAATCCACTGCATCAACAGACTGTTCGGCCACAACAATGCCTTTGGCTTTGGAAACTTGAATTCTATAGGAAATGTCTTTAGCTGTTAACTGAGGGGTTCCAGGAATAAAAATAATCCCTAGGAAAGAAGAAGGGAAGAAAGCAATCAGAGAAACCATTATGAAAGGTCCATTTCATAGATAAAGTGAAGTTAATGTAGGGTTCCTCTATCTGGTGCCAGCTCCTTTCGATGGGTTTTCCAACATGGCCACATTGACCAAAGAGGATGAGAGTTTGGTCTAATGTATCTAGGTGACTGGGCCTTTCCCGGGTTGGGAAACAGTGATACAGAAAAACATAGTTGCAAATCCCTCATTGCTAAGTTTATGAATTTGAGCTTCCCAATGTTGCTCATCCTATCCTACCCTACAGAATACGTGGGAGGTAGATAGAATATTCATTGACATTTTTAGGAAGAGTGTCCCCTGGGATACCTCTTAGGTATGTCCATTGGCACTCTTAGGAAGGGTGTCCACCAGGACACCTCTTAGGAATGTCCACCAGCACTCTTAGGAAGACTGTCCCCTGGGACACTTCTTTGGAATGTCCACTGGCATTCTTAGGAAGACAACCCTTAGCTATTGTCTTCTCTATACATTTACTAACCTGTTCGCATACAAGCCAGAACGAGTAGCCACCACTCTGGAATGCGGGGCATAACGATCAGAACTTTGTCCCTTCTTTGCAAGCCACATGGACCAGAGAGGACATTGGCAGCTTTTCGGGACAAGAAAGCTAGCTCCTCAAAGCTCCACTTCACCTCTTTGTTCTGACTGTTGACCCACCAGAAGGCTGGGTGGTGAGCTCTCTTTCCATCCTAGTGGGAAACCCAAGAAGTTAAAATTCAAGGAGGGGTAGCTGAAAACCTGTCCTAATCCAAACAAGATCTCATGGTCAACTGCTAAAGAAAAAAACAACTCACCAGGAAGTAAAGAAACTGGCACATCCTCCCCTCTGTGATCCCCCCCCCGCCCAGAGCAGGAGTCCCCAACCTTGGCAACTTTAAGACTTGTGGACTTTAACTCCCAGAATTCCTCAGCCAGCTTTGCTGGCTGAAGAATTCTGGAAGTTGAAGTCCACAAGTCTTACAGTTGCCAAGGTTGGAGATCCCTGCCCCAGAGGACATCAAAGCTTTCATCAATGCTTCCAACAATAACTCCATGCCCTATCTAGTTGTGGTCCTCTCCCTCCCAAGAGGAGCCCAAAATGTTACCTTTTCCTCTTGCATCCATTTGTCCACCACATCACTTGCAAAGTTGAAGTACTCGGGCACTTCCTGGTCACCCCGATTCACCGCTTCGTAATAGGAGGGGATCAAAGAAGCCAGACATCTCTTTGCTTGGTGAAAGAACACCCAAGGCGTCCGAGGATGCCCAAAGCACCTAGCTAGGAGTTTCATGGCCCCAGTTTGAGGTCAGCGCTCAATGGCTTGGTTTCCTGCAAAAACAGGGGATGGGGAGGGAAGGGGGAGCAAGGAAAAGGAAAGGAGAGAATGCAGGAGGATGGGAAGGAAAAGGGGGAGGAAAAAAGTCCATCTGAGGTCGCTACGATACCAAGATGCAGCGAAATGGACCTCTCCATTCCTGCTCTGCCTTCTCCCTTTTTGTGGACTCCAATAGGAGCCTAAACCGCCCTGAAGGGGAGGCAGAGCTAAGGAAGGGCGCTCTGTGAGGCCACAGGAGAGATTGCAAACTTCTGTTGAGTCCGAGCTTTTTCCTCTACGCCAAGACAAAGAGAAGAGTTGCCCAAGATGACTGCCATGAAGTTGGAACAGCCGTGGAACATCTAAGAATAGTACTGGTTCAAAGTTGATGAACGGAAACTATGTCACTGGGTGAGATAATTCTTATTTTAAAAGTTACCCTGAGGGAGAGGAAGGGGGGAAATCCTAGAAGAGACTCTAAAAATAACTCCATAAGCTGCGAAAAAGAATTTTAAAGAGCCTTAAGCTGAAAACTAAGTTGAGATCACCATCTACTGACCAAAGGAAAAGTGAGACCTAGACTCCTGAAAATTTAACATGGGGAATACTAGGCTAAAAGGCTAAAACTACAGATTTAAAGAACGTGGGAAATATTTTGGATTATTACGTATTGAGTAAACACTGGAATTGGCCCATTTGGATAAATGACTTGGTTTTGGAAGAAATGGAGACTGAGTGAAATAAATATCTGTTGGAAAGAAGGCAGTGTGGGAAGCTGAACGAGAGCTTCATTTATTAAACTACACCTTTAGGATTTCGGACTTAGAATAGAATAACTGAGTTGGAAGGCACCTTGGAGGTCTTCTAGTCCAACCCCCTGCCTAGGCAGGGAACCCTACATCACTTTAGACAAATGGTTATCCAGCATCTTTTTAAAAACTTCCAGTGTTGGAGCATTTACAACTTCTGGAGGCAAGTTGTTCCACTGATTGATTGTTCTAACTATCAAACAGCACTTGAACTGGTGGAAACAACATAATGATTGGAGGAAACGGATCATAAAGATCAGCAAATCTGATATTAATACAGTTGAGAAAGTCCAGAAATATTTCACAAGAAGAGTTCCCCATTCCTCTACTCGTTGCAGAATACCTTATGCCACCAGACTTGAAATTCTAGACCTAGAAAACCTAGAACTACGCCGTCTTTGGTCCGATCTAAGTATAGTATATAAAATCATACATTGCAATGTCTTACCTGTCAATGAATACTTCAGCTTCAACCATAACAACACAAGAGCAAACAATAGATACAAACTCAAGGTTAACCGCACCAAACTTGATTGCAGGAAATACGACTTCAGCAACAGAGTGGTCAATGTCTGGAATACTCTACCTGACTCTGTGGTTTCTTCCCCAAACCCCAAAAACTTTAACCTTAGACTGTCTACTGTTGACCTCACCCCTTTCCTAAGAGGTCTGTAGGGGATGTGCATAAGCGCACCAATGTGCCTACCGTCCCTGTCCTATTGTTTCTTTTATTTTTCTTATATGTATCCATTTCATGTATTCATAAACTATGTTTATACTTATACCTGTTGTCTTATAATCGCTTGACAAAATAAATAAAATAAAAAAAAATAAAAAAGTTAGCCTGCTTCAAATTCAGAGTAATGGTTCAAAAATCAAGCTGTTTCCCTAAAGATAACACTAGATGGCACTTTGCCACACAGGACAGTTCTAAACTCTGGCGGGAACAATTTTTTCCTCTCCTTTTATCTGAATTTCCTTCTATTTGTTCCTTCTAGATTAGAAAAACCAACTGTCCCTTCGAGGATCCGGGAGAACAAAGGGACAAGGAGTCTCTGGATGAAGGATGAAGTGCAAGAACTGCTACACAGAGTTAGGCACAGTCCATATCAAAGAAAATGTCAATTTTGTTCCCGTCTCCAGGTTGGGTTTAAAAAAAAACAGCCCCACCTGAAATACTGCAGAGATGCTTCCGATCTTCCTAGGAAAGACCCTCACTCATTTTCTTCCTGGGAAGGACCCATTTTAGCATGCATTTCTTTGCTTATTTAATCTCCTGTTGCTTCATCCCTTTGCATTTTTTCTTGACTTTTTCTGTAATTCCAGAAAGTTTCAATTCCATGCAAGGTACTGTGTGGACAAGAAATTCAGATGCACCTTTATTCTGGAAATATTTTTAAATGTGCATGAAAAGATCATTTGGTCCTGGAAGAACCACGAATTGGTGCACGCTTCCTCTCCAGTCAGTGTCATTCCTGGCCAAAAAAAAATAATCTTTTGATAAGATTTTGGAAGTGGTTTGCCCTTGGGATCCAACCGATGTAACAATCAGTATGGTGAGTGTGCACTTCGCACACCTATGTGCCGGTAGTGCATTTCAAAGTAGTTTACCACTGGTTCAGTGAGCGTGACTTGGTGGCTGCGTGGGTTGCCGACTCCTGCCCTAACCATGAAGTAAGAATACATGCAATCCTTGACTTACAACCTTTCATTTAGTGACTGCTCAAAGTTACAATGGCCCTGAAAAAAGTGACTTTAGGGTCGTATTTCACACGGCTGTTGCAACGTCCCTGTGCTCACCTGATCCAAATTCAGACGCTTGACAACTGGCATGTACTTATGACAGTTGCAGTGTGTCCCGGGTTCAAAGACCCCCTTTTTTGGGACCTTCTGACAAACGAAGTCAGAAGCCAGATTCATTTAACAACTGGGTCACTCACTTAATAAACTGCAGTGATTCACTTAAACACTGTGGCAAAAGACACTGTAAAGTGGAGCTGTCTTACGTTTGGGGCTTCATTGTGGTCATAATTCAAGGACTGCTTGTACTGAGTTGCATAAACAGAACTGGCTTCTGACAAAGGAGTAGTCCGCGTTCTCGTGGGTGGATTGCGTTTCTCTGTTGTTCGTCTTATTTGCCTAAATAGCCCACCAGAATCAAGGGAGTTATAACGCTGGATGTGTTCATTTACCACAGGATTGCTGAATTTACGAAGCCATGGATTTCTGTTGCTGGAAAAGAGGACCTTCCCACCAGAATAGCAACCAGGAATATTAGGGGACTGGAGACTAAAACATATGAAGAACGGTTGCAGGAACTGGGCCTAGCTAGTCTGGTGAAGAGAAGGAACAGGAGAGACACGATAGCAGTCTTTCAATATTTGAGGGGCTGCCACAGAGAGGAGGAAGGGGTCAAGCTATTTTCCAAGGCACCCGAAGGCCAGACAAGGAATAATGGATGGAAAGTGATAAAGGAGAGATTCAACCTGGAAATAAGGAGAAACTTTCTGACAGTGAGAACAATCAACCCATGGAACAGCTTCCCTTCGGCGTTGTGGGAGCGTCATCACTTGAGATGTTCAAGGAAAGATTGGACTGCCATCTGTCAGAAATAGTGTAGGGTCTCCCACATGGCTGGGAGGGTTGGACTAGATGACCTATAAGGTCCCTTCCAACTCTGATTATCTGTAATCTGTTAACTAGTGAGTGTAGCTGTTAGCTGATCTTCAGATATGGAGATACCAGGAACTGAAATTGGGGGCCTTTCCATTTGAAGAACACAAATTACCTCTGACCTCTCGTCCCTTTTCTTTAAAGGACGTCCGAGAAGAATTGGAAAAAAAATTCAGATAGTATCTTACTCCGTTTATGCCTGCACATTTCTGTGATTTGAGGGCAAGGAAGAAGTCAGCGTGATCTCTGGGCTTGTTTTGAAGAAACAACCCCCACTCCTTTACGCTCAAACTAACCTCTTTTGACCTCACCCCATTCCTAAGAGGACTGTAAGGGGCGTGCGTAAGCGCACCATCGTGCCTACCGTCCCTGTCCTATTGTCCCCATTTATTCATACCTATTTCCTGTATTCTTACTCAGGTTTATACTTATGCCTATTATCTTGTAAGCAATTGGCAAATCAAATCAAATCAAATCAGTCAATCAATCAATAAATATCCTGGATGTACCGCAAATGCAGAATGCTCTCTTGAACTTACTGACTTCCAGGCTTCTAGAAGTGGAAGGGAAGACGTAGTGAGGTAGACTTCTCACGGTAGCTGCCCAAAGGCATCCAATTCTGCTCTGTTCATCCTGATCTGTTGTCCCAGGGATGGAATTTTTTGAAGGAAAAAATAGGAAAGACCAAGCTGTCCATCCGTGAATGGGGCAAGAGTGATGGAGCAAAGTCCTGTTTGGCTTTCAGAGCAATGACCGAGATGCAAATGACCGTCTCATCTGATGAGGACACTGCTAACAGTGGAATAAGAGGAAGAGGGAGAAGAGATGAGGAAGGGGAAATGGAGAAAGGGGAGGAAAAGGAGGAGGAGGAGGAGGAGGAGGAGGAGGAGGAGTCATGCTGTGTCACATATAAGGTGACACATTGGGCAACCTTCACCCCCAAAACGTCATGTCACTTTCAAGCTTTTCTTTGCCACTCTCCAGAAACTTCCATAATTACACTGCTAAAAATCAGCTGGTTCCCCCCCTGCCCTTATCTGAATTATATAGCATACGGAGGAAATCAATTTAGCAGTCAAACCCCCAAGTAGCTCAACCAGAAACTTGCCATTCTCAATGGCTCACTTTTAACACCACGGGTCGTCTTCTTCAATTCTCTCCAGTAGACTAACTTCCTTTTCATTTCATTTTACCAATCTAAATATTTCCTCAGAGAACAGCCCCACTGACATCTCGTTTAATCCCGGAATATTTCACTTGCTGACTCCCAAAGTGGGTGGGGAAAAAAAAAACACCTTCAATTGGGCAAGGTCTTCATTTGCCGCAGGAATGAAAATTTGGATTTTTTCCTCTGTGGGGAAGAATTCTTCAGAGGAGATAATAATAATTACATGTGAAAAGGAGATTTGGAATATTATTTTTAAGCAGTTGGTGGTTGAGCTTGTCTAAAGGATGATGGATGGCTAGCTCCCAATAATTAGGATGAAATTCAACATTTCATGGATGTGGCACTGATCAGCACGAGAAGATGAAAAATCTCCCACCCTATTTATCAATGTTTTCTCAGAAAAATCTTAGTGCGGGTGGGGAACAATGGTGTCCCCATTTAACAGTGAAGAGGAGTTCTGACCAAGGCTTCCTGAGACAGTAACAATCACATGCTGTTCCCAAAAACCTTTTTTTAATTATTTCAATGGCTGTGAATTATATGCATTCACAGCCCGTAATGAGTCCCAAGCAGGTTATGAATAGTGCAACTGAAGTCTGCCAAAGTCCTTCGGGATAAGGCTGATAAGCACTCACCTTTATCTCCCTTGAAATGCTGCCAATGACTAAATTGCCAATTAGCTGTACAAGGCCAAACGGAGCACAAAGTCAACACGGAGCTTCAGAGTTTACACTGATCAGAATGAACAAAGTTGCTTCCTGCAAAGGCTCCTGTCCCTTTGCTCCTCCTTTATGTCTTATGGGAAGGGCCAATCATCTCCAAGCCTTACTTCCATGTCTCCCCCTTTTGTCTTAACTGTTCTTGCCTTCTGGCAGCTCTGCACAACCATGCACTGGGAACAGGCTCCCCCTGTTCCTCTGCCTCGCTGATGTCAGATTCCAGAGGCTGGATTCTGGATTCTGGATTCTGGAGCACTGACCTTCAGTCGTTCCGAGGTGGGTAAAATGAGGATCCAGATTGTTGGGGGCAAAGGGGCTGACTCTATAAAGCGCTTAGAGAGGGCTGTAAAAGCACTATAAAGCGGTATATAAGTCTAAGTGCTATTGCTACAATGCAGAGGTGGTATTCAGCAGGTTCTGACCAGTTCTGGAGAACTAGTAGCAGAAATTTTGAGTAATTCGGAGAACCGATAGTGGAAATTTTGAGTAGTTCAGAATAACCCCTCTGATTAGCCCCATCCTCATCTATTCTCTGCCTTCCGAGTCCCAGCTGATTGGCTGGGTCTTCTTTTGTTGCCCTGCACAGGAGAACAGAGCTGGAAAGCAGGTTAGTGGTGGGGAGGGAAATGGGATTTTGCTGTATCCTTCCCCCAGGAGTGGGGAGGGAAATGGGATTTTACAGTATCCTTCCCCTGCCATGCCCACCAAGCCACACCCACCAAGCCAAGCCACACCCACCAAGCCACACCCACCAAGCCACGCCCACAGAACTGGTAGTAAAAAAAATCGAATCCCACCACTGCTACAAATTCTCGCTTAGCTACAGAAATTTTGAGTCCAATTGTGGTTGTATGTTGAGGACTAGGTTGCAGACTTTAAGAAAGGAGATTCACAAAATACGAATAGCGGTGGAGAAAAGAGATCACCGCCTACCACTCGGAAAAACCGAGCAACCTGGAGAGAGAACATCACCTCTGGAGCCAAATCATTCCATTCAGTGTTACATTTCCCATCATTAAGATGCTCCTCGGGTTTATATCTCCCTCCCTGTCCCCCATACGCACATTATGTTCAGAGACGTCTCTCTTAATTTAATCTCCTTAAGCAAGCCCTCTGGGTGTACATATGGATGTATATACCCAAATGCTACAAAGTTAGCCATTATCTCTTGAATTTAGGTGGGTAGGGGAAAAAAAGCACAGCTGACCCAATTCTGTGCTCTTTCTCTTTGGATGGAAGGCTTTTGTTCTTATTGATCGCTTTGGGTATATTTTAAGTTTCTAGGCAGCTTAATTGGGACGGCAACTAAGGGCGGTCTTTGAGGTTCTTTTAGCTTTCCAAAGGTCTCGTTCGTAATACAAGCAAGTTTCCGATGTACAACAGCTCGTATAGTGACTCTTCAAGTTACGGTCAGGTTTCCAAGTGATGAAATACATTTAAAAAGAAAAGAACAAAGTCCATCTTCCAAAACAAATTCTTTTATTTAGGAAAGCATCACTGGCAAAGTCCGTGGTAATTCCAGATCTGACACAACCCGGAATTATTCCACAATATTACAAGTTAGAAACCCCCCCCCCCAAAAGTCACATACTCCAATAGAAGTAATTCAATGTTCTTTGATGTCATAAATCTGCACCTCAAGGGGCCCAAGCATGGACAGCTCGTTTCCCACGGGAAGAAGAACCACCTAGCCAAAACAACTCTCTTTATCTCCACTCCTCCCCGCTTAGGAATGTGGCGAGCCTGAAACCCTTCCCCCATGACTGCCACAGAGAAAGTAAGAAAAATATATATATACTAAGCCTAACTAAAATGGCTACACATATGTCAATTTCAGGCTTGACAGTTACAATGGCATTGAAAAAGTTGACATACAACTCAGAGGTGGTATTCAGCTGGTTCGGACCAGTTCTGGAGAACCGCTAGCGGAAATTTTGAGTAGTTCGGAGAACTGGCAAATACCACCTCTGTCTGGCCCTGCCCCCATCTCTTCTCTGCCTCCCATTGAGTCCCAGCTGATTGTCTGGGTCTTCTTTGGTTGCCCTGCACAGGAGAACGGAGCTGGAAAGCAGGTTAGTGGAGTGGGGAGGGAAATGGGGATTTTACAGTATCCTTCCCCTGCCACGCTCATCAGGCCACACCCACCAAGCCATGCCATGCCTGGGAACCTAGGATGGAACTCACATCCTGTTATATATGTGTATCTGTCATTCTTCAAAGGGTGGGGGAGTTGTTACAAGTAATCCCTTTTGATGTAACCTGAATATATTAAATCCTATATTGATTCTGTATAACTTGCATATGATATACAACTGGAGGAGTGGAGCCAGATGTCTAGAAACTTGTCACCTCTTGAAGAGATAACAAGATGAGAAAGGACCATAAAAATTCCAGCTCTGGAAGACACTCCTGGGAACTCTGCTAAAATACGTTCCCAGAGAAGGGGAGGGGGGAATTAACATGTTGGTTCCTTGTTTGACTAAATCCACATCTAAATAAGGGGAGGGATTCTAACTTCCTTTAACTGTGACTGTACGCCTGGAAATATCTTAGACTCTGCTTTGACTAGTGTTGGCATAAAATCCCTTGACTAATGATACAGGCACTTGTAATCGGCATGCTTGCATGAGATAACGATACGAAGGGTCAGAATTCATCCCCAAAATTGCACAGTGTGGTAGAGAAGAAGAAAAGATAGAAACAGCAGATAAGAGACCCCCTGTGTATATACAAATAGTCCACTTGTGACCTTTCCTTTAACAATGGTTCAAAGTTCAGTCAAGCTCTAGATGTCAGCAAAGAGTCAATCATTGATTTGTGTCTTTTTACTGGCCTCTAGTGGCCATCTGGAATTTTGCAGCTCTAGAATTGGTATCAATATTTTACATTTTATTAAAATCAAATTGTTCATATAATCTCCTCTGAACAAGTCACAGAATATGTTAATTCTTTGGCAATACAGGGTACGTGCTATGGATAAAACCATTGGGGGACGAGACACTTGCAAAACTTCTGAGTCCCATTATAATTCAATTATGCAGCTGTTTGGACAGATGGATCTTCCAAATGAATTACTCTTGAGGGACCCACCAAAGGTCCCTGCAAAGACCACGAATGTTGGCCTCAAATTATATTATCACTTGGATTCAAATCCAAACTTAAGCTCCCTGGCCATTCCTACCTGTCATTTTTAGATTATTTCTGTTCCCCCTTTTATTGTTGAGAAGGACTTGAAGAACGCTGCAGATACCTCTATGTTCATGGTTGATTCTCCATATAATTGTTTAACAGAACACCATATTCACTCCCTTTATTGAAGAGATAACACCTGTAAGCTGAAGAAGAGTTTAGTAAAACAAGGCAGAAAATCTAATTTATGTGGAATAAGATGTGCTGTGAATTTATGATTGAACATAAATACTTATTACAGGGGGGTAACTAGATTTCTGACCTTATCTGCAATTCTTACCATTATAAATGGAATTACTATCATCAATTTTTCTTGCTCTACAATTTCCAAAGTATGTATGTATGTATGTATATGTGTATGTGTATGCATATATGTATGTGTGTATAAATAGATAGATAGATAGATAGATAGATAGATAGATAGATAGATAGATAGATATAGATAGATAGATAGATAGATAGATAGATAGATAGATAGATAGATAGATACACACACACATACATACACATACATATATGCCCACTTTTTTTAAAAAAATGTATATATAATCATTTTGAATATAGTGTATTGTTTGGGCATATCATTTTACAAAAGAAAAAAGAAAAATAAATAAATAGTAACATATTTGCTAATAACAATAGTAGTTATACAAAAGAATACCAAATTTATAATTATGTTGGCTTATTTATAATCCTATTGATTTATATTAGTGTACTTATAGTCATAAACCATATTTAATTTATACATAGCAATAATCTTTCTTCATCTAACTTATACCTCTTACCTGTAACCACTCATAATATCTATTCCACGTTAAGTAATACTCTGTATCTTTTATTTTCAATGTCAATCTATCCAACTCTGCACAGTCCAATATTTTCTGAATTATATTTTCATCTGATGGGGTGTTTCATTTTTCCAATATTGTGCAAATGCAATTCCCAGGGCTGTCAATACATGTAAAATTAAGTATATAGTCTCCTCATTGTATTTATTTTTAGGGGTGTAGGTTTGTCGTTAGATCTAGAAGATGATCAGTAGGTAAAGTCAAATCTTCTTCAACTTAAACTCCATTCACGGATACTTCAAGTAATTTGCTCGGAAATAATACGGAAGCATTTCCTTTTAGGATGCTTTTCCACTGTCCATGTCTAGTACAAAGATCCAGGCATCTCTCTTTGTGGTCTTCTTTCCTAACCTGGTTGTGAACCTATTTTGCATTTTTCAAACTTAACTATGTGCTGCCAACTAGTGGCAAGCCTAAAGATTTCATGGTGTTTTAACCATCATTCAATGCTTAGCAATGAAAATTCTAATCCCAGTTCTAATCCCAATTGTAACAAACCAAGGACTACCTGTAGAAGGTGAGACTTAATTGCTAACTGCTGAATAAGCCCTAAAAGACCTGCTGTTGCTATGCTTTTTCATGGTGAGTTCCCTCTGCTTAACTGGCAGAATAGCTTTCCATAAGCCTCTGATAAATATTAATGAAGTTTTAAAAGAGAACTTTATTGAAATGCAGGTGGATTTGCAATATTCTCAAACAAATATCATTTGCTTGGCAAGGAGACTTCAAGCAAGCAGAATCCTAATTAGTCTGGCAACAGAATGTGTATGTGTGTGTGTGTGTGTGTGTCAGTGTGTATATGTATTCAAGCACCAGAGAAAAAGCCACATGCCTTTTTATTAAAAGGACAGTTCCTTCCATTTGGAATGCATTCTTGTTTGCTTCCAACTCACATTCCGGGCAGGTGTGTGAATTGATTCTGAGGATGGAGTTCTACTAAATAATTGGCTTTGCAATCTGGCCTTGTCAAACGCTCCTTGCTCATATAATTGCAACCACAAAAGAACTATACAAATTCCAGATCTCTTCTACCTGCCAACTGCAGAAAGGTATCGGAGGGGAACCTGGATTAGGGGAGGGTGCCGTGCTTTGAAAATGCTGGGGAGGGGGAAAAATGCTTTGAACTTTTTGCACGCGTGCCTTCTTTTGCTGTTTTAATGGCCAGGGCCTTCCGGAATGAAGAATTGTGATTCTACAAAATGAAATGCAATGGTGAAAAGAGTAAGGTTCTACATTTAGGCAAGAAAAATCAAATGCACAGGTACAGCATATGTGGTACCTTGCTCAATAGTAGCAACTGTGAGAGGGATCTTGGAGTACTAGTGGACAACCATTTAAATATGAGCCAGCAGCTTCCAAAAAAGCCAACACAGTTCTAGGCTGCATAAACAGAGGGGTAGAATCAAGATCACGTGAAGTGTTAATACTACTTTATAAGGCCTTGGTAAGGCCACGCTTGGAATACCGCATCCAGTTTTGGTCGCCACGATGTAAAAAAAAAAAAGACGTTGAGACAGAGTGCAGAGAAGAGCAACAAAAATGATTAGGGGACTGGAGGCTAAAACATATGAAGAACGGTTGCAGGAACTGGGTATGTCTAGTCTAATGAAAAGAAGGACTAGGGGAGACATGATAGCAGTGTTCCAATATCTCAGGGGCTGCCCCAAAGAAGTGGGGAGTCAATCTATTCTCCAAAGCACCTGAAGGCAGGACAAGAATCAATGGATGGAAACTAATCAAGGAGAGAAGCAACTTAGAACTAAGGAGAAATTTCCTAACAGTCAGAACAACTAATCAGTGGAACAATTTGCCCTCCAGAAGTTGTTAAAGCTGCAACACTGGAATTTTTGAAAAAGATGTTGGATAACCATTTGTTTGAAGTGGTGTGGGGTTTCCTGCCTAGGCAGGGGGTTGGACTAGAAGACCTCCAAGGTCCCTTCCAACTCTGTTATTCTATTCTATTCTATTCTATTCTATTCTATTCTATTCTATTCTATTCTATTCTACTTTTGGGAAATTTGCCTTCTGCAATTGCACCCTCCGATTTGCCGACTAGGAATATGTGTTTCTAACATGAATGGACTCTTGGGTAAATAAACCCAGCTTTATATATTTACAATGCATTTATTGAACCTTTCCTCCCTCGCCAAAGTTCCCTGGGTGAATTAGCTAGCAATGTGCGCTCACATTCCTGGAAGCCCGATAAGGCAGTCAGCATTCTTCAAAATACTTTCCTTGCAGGAAAAGTGGGACTTTCTCCCAGTTTCTTACATTGCAACATCCTTCGAAATATTGCAGTGCAATCTGTTGGTTGGAATATTTTAACAAATGACTCGGTCTTTGCGTGAGGAGACAGAAGGGGAATTTCTTGTTCTGCTCAACTGCTCAAACTTAGCAAATACAAGGCCAGCATTATAAATCAAGAGACTTATTTGCCAACAAATCTCTGCAGATTTCTGGAACTTCCTTCCCAAGGAAACATGCATCATTTTCCTCTGCTTTTCCATTTTCAAGTTAACCTCAAAAGACATTTTTGCTTCGTCTTACAAAGGGGCAGAGCTACAGTGGTACTTCGGTACAGGAAGGTCTCGACTTACAACAATTCACTTAGCGACTGTTCGAAGCGACAACAGCGCTGAAAAAAGTTGACATGACCATTTTTCAGACTTATGACCATTGCAGCATGTGATTTACAATTTGGATGCTTGACAACTGGTTCACACTTATGACGGTTGCAGTGTCCCAGGGTCACCTGTTCACTTTTGGTGACCTTCTAACAAGCAAAGTCAATGGGGAAGCCAGATTCACTTCACAACTGGGGCAAGAAAAGTCATAAAAGGGGCAAAACTCACTTAGCAACATAAATTTTGGGCTCAGTTGTGGTCGTTAAGTCAAGGACTCACCTGAATGCTATCGTTAATTATTTCCAGGTGGGGAGGCGTGGTGAGTACAAAAAAACAATGAGTACCAAACAAATTTTTCCCATAAAAAATAATATAGTGACTCACAGGCGATACCCACAGGTTCTAGCTTGTGCGTTCAGTACTAAACAAACAATGAGTACCAGGACAGCATTTTCGTGTTGAAATGTGTTGAGTACCAAATCCATTGAGTTACAAAGCAGTTGAGTTCCAAGCTACCACTGTATTGCTCGGGAGCCCAAAACCAGCAAAGATAAGCACTGTCAGCCTTCAAGATTTCTTTCCTTTGCTTTGCATCTTTCGGCTGCCATAGTAACGGGGGGAAGGGTGAAATAATTGGGCATTGCAGGTGTGGGAAATGTGCTGGAGGTTTAGAGATGAACTGTATAAGTTGGGGGAAAACTTTCTTGTTTATGGTTCTTCGTTGTGCTATGCGCAGGCACAACTCTTTATCAAACTAGGCCAACAGACAGATGCCGGCATCACGGACAGATGCCCCACAGGACATTATACACAACTTTGATTGGATGGACTGTTTGAACTATTGTGGGTGGGAACGTTGCCATCACTTTGTATATGTGTTTTTTGCACGTAATTCCTCCGAAATCAGAATTCCTTTGATGCTACCACTTGATTTTCAGTAAAAGATATCTTTTCTCTATATTAATGCAGTCTAAGCATTTCTTTCTTGGATTTTGAATGGAGCACCACCTGACAGGCACATTTATCCATAGATCAGTGTTTCTCAACCTTGGTCACTTTAAGATACATGGACTTCAACTCCCAGAATTCCCCCAGCCAAGCATGCTATGCTATTCCTATGGTGGGGGAATTCTGGGAGTTGTTCCATTCCCCCCCCCACCTTGAAAGTTGCCAAGGTGGAGAAAAACTGCTGCAAACTGATTCTTATTATTATCCCTTTGAAAAAAAAAAAAAAAAGAACAACCTGTACAATAAGAAGAACAACAAGGAGAACAAAAAGGAAGTTTTGTTCCAACTGTAGCTCAGATGATACCTGTGTAGAATTTCTGATGAAGGCAATTGCACTGATTTTGTTCTGCAGGTTATTAGCATTTAAAGGGGGATCAGAAAGAGTTAGAAAGGGAGGAGGGAAACCATGTTAGGCTACAAAATAGAGGAGTCCTGTAGCATGATTAGGGCTAATCAACTTCATCAGGGCCTAAGCCTGCGTCCTACAAAGACTTTACTCCAAGTTCAGCCAAGTTTCATTGCAATTGATAGTTAGAACAATTAATCAGTGGAACAATTTGCTTCCAGAGGTTGTAAATGCTCCAAAACTGGAAGTTTTTAAAAAAGATGTTGGATAACCATTTGTCTGAAGTGGTGTAGGGTTTCCTGCCTAGGCAGGGGGTTGGACTAGAAGACCTCCAAGGTCCCTTCCAACTCTTTCATTCTATTCTATTCAAATTTTTGCAACTTGACTTATGATCTTTCATTTAGTGACTGAAGTTACAACAGCAATGAAAGAAGAGACACATTACCGTGTTTCAATTTATGACCGTTGTAGTATTCCCTATGGTCACGTGATCAAAATTGGAATGCTTGGCAACTGACTCATACTTACGATAGTTGCGGTGTCCTTGAGGAGTCATGTGATCCCCTTTCATGACCTTCTGACAAGCAAACTCAACGGGGAAGCCAGTTTCACTTAACAACTGTGTTACTAACTCAAAAACTGCAGTGATTCGCTTAACAACAGTGGGAAGAAAGGTCATAAAATGGGGCAAAACTCACTGAGCAACCGTCTCGCTTAGCAACAGAAATGTTGGGCTCAATTGTGGTCATAAGTTGAGGACTGTCTGCAATAGCAGTGGAGAACCTGCTAAACACTCTACCATGGTTTGTGAGAAATATGTGAGAAACTCAAGGCAAGTAAAAATCCAAATAATCCTTAACTTCCGTTTCATCAAAGCTCAGTTGTGAATTGTGGGACTCGTGCTGAGTGAAATGGTTATCTTTTTCAGAGTAGGGAAAATGAGCAAGAGAATGGGAATTTGGGAATTTTCAGGGGGAAAAAAGGACTTTGGGGACTTTTGTACCCTGACTTGGCTGATACTGTGTTGGGAACATGACTGTCAAAAGAAAATTGAGGGTTTTGCTTGTTGCAGTCACCCGATAAGGACGCCTGCTCTTCAAACCTAGCAAAAAATCATCTCCCAAAAAAGATATAATCACAAACAGCTTTTGTATTTTGCTCATTTATAACCCTGATAACACTTGCTTGTCTAACTTGGCTCTCTTCCCCTCAGATGAAATTCAAACAAGTCTCAAATATCTTTCGCCCTCCAATACAGCGATGCTCGAGGTTGCAAAGGGCATCACACCAGCATAATAATATTTTCAGACTTGCAAGATTCTGTCGACGTAGCTTTACAATAAAGGAATGGAATGGAATGGAATATGGATTAGAATAGAATATGGAATAGAATAGAATATGGAATATAGAATGGAATGGAATGGAATGGCATGGAATGGAATAGAATAGAATAGAATAGAATAGAAAATATGGAGTGGAGTGGAGTGGAATGGAATAGAATAGAATAGAATAGAATAGAATAGAATAGAATAGAATAGAATAGAATAGAATAGAATAGAATAGAATAGAAAATATGGAGTGGAGTGGAATGGAATGGAATGGAATGGAATAGAATAGAATAGAATAGAATAGAATAGAATAGAATAGAATAGAATAGAATAGAATAGAAAAGAAAATATGGAGTGGAGTGGAGTGGAGTGGAATGGAATAGAAATAGAATAGAATAGAATAGAATAGATAGAATAGAATAGAATAGAATTCTTTATTGGCCAAGTGAGATTTGACACACAAGGAATTTGTCTTTGGTGCATATGCTCTCAGTATACATAAAAAGAGAAAAAAATACATCCATCAAGAATCATAAGATATAACAGTGATAGTCATAGGGTACTAAATAAGCGCTCTCATCATACTAGAAAACTAAACTAAACAATATAAATCGTAGAGACACAAGCAACAAGGTTATAGTCATAAGCAGAAAAGGAGATGGGTAATAGGAAGGATGAGAAGAAGAATAGTAATACAGTCTTCGTACATAACTTGACAGTGTTGAGGGAATTATTTGTTTAGGAGAGTGATGGTGTTCGGGTTAAAACTGTCCTTGTGCCTCGCTGTTCTGGTGTGCAGGGCTCTATAGTGTCGTTTTGAATAAGTTCTCTGGTCGTGATTCCTATCCTGTTTTACACTGTGAGGCCAGCACCAATCTTGCAAGTATGAAAGTACAACTGTCCCCCAGCCCATGTTTCCTTTCTCAGCCTGAGAAACTAGGGAGGGTCTTTTTTGAGCCTTTTGTCCCAAGTAGAAATGATAGCTCACATTCCAAGGGAATGGCTGTCTTGATCCAGCCTCTCAAGATATTTACCACCTATCATTGCAAATCGTCATCTGTGTGTGAATGTGTGTTTGCATGTGCATTTGTTGTATCCTGTGTCCCTGTGATGACCCGGAGTGTAACACAAACGTAACAAAACCTAAAATGTAAATAAATGTCCTTTAATGCCTCCAACTTGGCCCCACTGCTCAATAATTCTCAGTTGGAGATAAAACTTACTCAAAAATAGTCTTCAAAAGAAAGCAATACAGTCTGAACTTAATGAGCAGGTAGAGGTGAAATAAAAAACCAAAACAAACCACAATGATGAAATTACCACAATGGACCAGGATAAGTAATTACCAAATTCAAGGAGATAACAAGGCACAGTCTGTTGGAAGGACGCCAACCAAGATATCTTCAGCCCAAAATAACACACACTTTGCTTCTGGCAACACTGTGTTGTAATCGTCTCTCTTATATACTAGTCTCCCCAGCTGCAACCAATGAGGAGGATCATGGCCGCTTCCTCTCTCATAAGCCAAGTTGTTTCCTTCTCCCTTCCTCCCTGCATGTCCTAGGATGCAGAGGGGATGGGCCTGGTTCTTCCTCTGCTCAGCCGGCCTCTGCCCTTCCCCAGTCTCCTCCACAACCTCCGGAGCCACACTTCCACTCCCTGTTGGCTGTTCCTCCTCTCCCTCAGAGTCCAACTCTACCAAGGGCAGGACAGTCCCCTTCCACCCCTTACTGTTCTCTCCAGGTGCAAGGTGACTTGTCCTTGACTTCTAAAAAGGAATGTTGTTGAGTCTAATCTTCTGCTCATCAAGAAATCCCCTCTCCCAATTTCCCAGGCACTAAATGTGGCAGCCTCGAAGCTTCCAACTAAAATGTGGCTTCCAAGGCTAACATTAATAATGATATCTCAAGGAAACATTCCACGAATGCCCCTCCCTTTGACCATGCCTTCCGCTGGTGATGTTCTATCAGCTCCTTATTAAAACAGAAGAGATTTGCATCCAGAGAAAGAAAAGAGACCAAACAAAACAAAACGAAACCCAGCCATCTGTAGCCGGGTTGTCGATTTAAGCAGGGGGCGATGAAGGTGCCGTGTTGTGTCTGCAAGAAGATGCTAGCTGTAGTTGCAAACGGAGCTGAGATGTTGGCGGAGGGGGAGGCGGGGAAATCACACGGGGTTACCAAAACGTAAACAGGCAACTACAGCTGGTAGAGCCACTCAACGGTCAGGCAGCAAACCACAGAGATTCCCAGTCTTCTAAATCACAGCTGCTGGAACAAAGCTACTCTCAAGTTACTCCGAGCCTCTGCTCAGTCGCAGGGTTTTAGGAAGTGCTGCTTTGACTGTTGGGAAATGTCCAGCAACGGCTTTAAGCAGGGATGGGCTTCAAAAATTTTTTAGCAAGGGGTTCTCTGCCTGGTTGTTGGATGGGCATAGCCTAGTTGGCTTCCTGCACCATGGTGGGAGGGGGGCATTTTTCCCCCTCCTTGGGCTCTGGGGGCTTTCCTCGAGCCTCTGGATAGTGGGAAAATACAATCCACCCTAAAACTCCGATCCTGCACTCCAAATCAACTATGCGCGAGCAATAAAAGGTAGTCCTCGACTTACGACCACAACAGAGCCCCGAATTTCTGTTGCTAAGCGAGACCTTTGTTAAGGGAGTCTTCACCCCATTTTACGACCTTTCGTGCTGCAGCTGTTAAGGGAATCACTGCAGTTCTTAAGTTGGTTGCACGGTGGTTGAGTGAAATCTGGCTTCCCCATTGATTTTGCTTTGTCAGATGGTCGCAAAAAGGGATCCCATGACCCCAGGACACTGCAACCATCATATGGTACATGCAGGGGTGGGATACGACAGGGTTAACTACCGGTTCGGGATTTCCGAGCTTCCCTGCACGCTGTGAGCCCCGTGCCTGTAAATCATCATCAGCACGCTGCGTGCTGAGAAGCAGCATTTGAAACAGCCCTCTTTTCCTGCTTTTTTAACTGCAGCTGTGCCTCGTTTGGCAGCTGAAGTTGAAAAATCAGGAAATAAAGATCAGGTAAGAGCCCAGGTGGGTAGGTAGGCAAAAACATCAGCCGACATAGAACTGGTTCAATGTCTGCTGCTCTTCAGAGCTACCAGTTCTGCAGAGGTGGACAGAACCGGTAGAAACCCACCCCTGAGTACATGCCAGTTGCCAATTATCCAGATTTTGCCCATGGCCTTTTGGAAAAGCACCTTTGGGACAACCATGGCCTGGATGATTGAGAAGCTCCATAGATTGAGAAGCTCCATAGAGAAAAATGTTCTCAAAGGTTGAATGATGGGAGACATTGCAACAAAGCCAGCTGGATCTAGGGCAGGAATGGGTGGCAGGTTGCTCAATTGTGACCTATCAGCCTGGTGTGATGACCCAGGGCATGGCACAAAAGCAACAAAGTCACAAATGTAGGTAAAGTCCCTTTAATTCCTTCAACTTGGCCTCCAATGTCCAGTTATCATCGGCTGGAGACAAAAACTCTCACAAGAACAGCTTTTAAAGGGGAGAAATTCAGTCCGAACCAAAAGTACATATAAATTATAAATAAAAACCAACACAAATCACACTGCAGCAATTAACGAGACAAGGCAGGATAAGGAATTGCAGACTTCAAAAGGATAACAAAACACACACAGTTGGGAGGGTTCCAGAACCCAGATAAGGCTTGACAAACAAAGTTAATGCACGCTTTGCTTCCAGCAAGCTGCTGTGCGCAAATGCCCTTTATATCCTGTTTCCCCAGCTGCATGCAATGAAGGGAATCAGGGCCTTTTTCTCCCCCGTAACACACGTTGCTCCCTTATCCATTCCTCCCTGTGTGCCTAGGATGCAGAGGGGGTGGGCCTGGTCTTCCTCTGAATGAGGAAGGCACGAAGGTCACACAACCAGCTGAAAGTTCAAACTCCCTTTTAATGCTCCAAATTTCCCCCCAAATGCGTTCTTGGCAAATTCCTGAGCAAAGCATGCACACGCACACACATGCCAGCCTCTGGCTGCACCCAGTCCAGCAAAGCAAAGGACCAGGGAAAGGAGTCCATGAAACAAGGAACAAACAATGAGTCCACGAAGTAAGGAAGAAGGCATGGAGTCCACGAAGTAAGGAAGAAGGCAAGCAGTCTTGCAAACTCCAGGCATCTGCAACGGCACACAAAGCTCCACAAATACAGTGTTTGTTCCTGACAAATGGCCCTCCCACAGCATCTCCTTAAGTCTCAGTCCCCAGGTGCCTTCTGAAGAGGGGTGGAGCACTCTCCTCCTGAGTCATCAGGTTGGACTGTGCTGTTCCTGCCTTCTCTCCACTCTCCTTGCTCTGGGATCAGGAGGGGGCAGTCCTTGCTCATCGCCTGAGCTCTGTTGATCCTCATGTCCACTGCTTGCCCTCCCTTGTCATCCTGCCACCAGTCCTTCCTGCTAACAAGCCACCCCAATCCTGAGGGGCTCTGGGCTGCCTCGGCCTGCTCCTCCCCACATTCCTCCAAAGCCAACGAAACCGCCCCCACAATCTCTGTTGTCTCCAGCTCCGCCTCATCCTCCTCCGCAGATTCAGGCTCCGATGGGGGCATGACATGAACCATGCCAAAATGGCAGAAAACCATGTCAGAGATATTTGACTATTTTGCTACTGAACTTCAGAGGTAGGGTCAAGAAAACCTTGGACTCCTTGGAAGGGCAGTTTGGAGTCCGGTGCATCCTCCCTCCCTTTGAGTTGTTCGCCATGCATTATTTCCTTTAAAAAACTATTTCATTGATCCACGGGTCTTTAATTCTGCTTTCCATTTAATGACTAGGTCAGGTGATCCCAGCTCGATCGGCCCAACACAAAAGTCCATTTAGCCCCGGCCGTAAATGGTTTTGCATGAATTCTTCTGGTACCCTGAAATGAGCGAGAATTGAAGGTCAGACACGATTAAAACTCCTATGGGATTTTTTCCCCTCTCTCTCTTTCCAACGGTGGATTGAAAACATTCATGAGTCATCAATTAGGGAGTGAAGCAATGAGGCTTTGTAACTGAGCAAACAATACATAAATGAATGATGGTTGCACAGGGCAGGAGCGTATGACAAATATATATCCTCTGGTGGGTCATCGCCATTTTATTTCATCTTTCTTGGCATTCTTCCCCCTTCATCCCAATCATCGCAAGAGCCAAGAAAGATAATTGACACATCATACTATGCTCTCCCGGGTAGGGACACGCATCCTTTTGCTTCCTAATCATTTCATCTCAGGTTGACAACAAAGCTGGAGTTTTAGCATCCGGGCGGTGTGGAGATGCATGCATTGGACTTCCATCATCAATCAATCCCCGAAAAAAGAGAACCGGGTCCAAGGTGGCATTTGACAAGCCAACTATCCAATTAATTCATTATAGAAAGGAGGCTATGCAATGTCAACAATCTTGGATGGCCGCCTGACCCAACAGGTGTTCCGTTCTTTAACACAATTTGTGGACGAAGAACGGTGCGGGAGGAAAAGACAAACCTTTTTCAGAGGTGGACCAGAAACCAAGAATCTTGGGGTATCTTGGAGGCCAAGAGATTTATATGCAGCAAAAACTAGGGTGGGTCAGGCTGGGAAGATCAGGACCATGCATTTAAGGCAGGGTGTCCCAACTTTTTCTATACCCTGCACCCCTAGAACGCTTCTGATATATTCTTGTTGTACCCCTTAAAAATAATTATATGCATATAATTATAAATAAAATTTTAAAGGGGTGCAAGAATATATCAGAAGCATTCTAGGGGTGAGGGTATAAAAATATATGCATATAATTATACATAAGGGATGCGGTGGCTCAGTGGCTAAGGCGCTGAGCTTGTTGATCAGAAAGGTCGGCAGTTCGGTGGTTCAAATCCCTAGCGCCGCATAATGGAGTGAACTCCCGTTACTTGTCCCAGCTTCTGCCAACCTAGCAGTTCGAAGGCATGTAAAAATGCAAGTACCTTTTGGTGGGAAGGTAACTGCGTTCTGTGCCCCTTTGGCATTTAGTCCTGCCAGCCACATGACCACAGAGACGTCTTCGCACAGCGCTGGCTCTTCTTTGGCTTTGTAACGGAGATGAGCACCGCCCCCTAGAGCTGGAAATGACTAGCATGTATGTGTGAGGGAAACCTTTAACTTTTTAATTATACATATGCACTATAATTTTGAAACTTCTAACCCAAGTTTTTGTATCCCATGGACTATCATCTCATACCCCTGGTTGGGAACCCTTGCATTAAGATCCAGTATTGATTTATTTTTTATGCCTATATACAAGTATCTAGTCAACTAACGGTCAGCACTGAATTGGCGGTAAATAAGAGCCAGCAGAATCAAAGAGGTGCGGGACTTAGGCCATTTGTGGGAATGTAACAATTCCAGGCTGAGTCCTCGCTTGACTCCACCTCCCAGGCTCTGCCTGTCCTTCCCCTACAAGTGTATGCTAAATGTCATCCTTTGAAGGAAGGAGATGCTAGTTCTTGAATGGGTGACAATAACAGGTGGCTCTCTTTGGCATATCCTGAGTTTCTTCAATATTTTGGTCACTTCTAAGTCCTTGTCTAGAGGTTTGAATCAGCTAATACAGGTCAACTAAATAGGAATGGCAACCAAGACCATTTTTATTTATTCTTTCTCTTTTCAATTGTAAGGATAGCAACTATTTATTTGTATCCAGCCTTTATTATATTTACAAGCTAGCTCTATACCCATGCTTCATTATGAAATTATGTGATCGGCCTTAGTTTTTGGGGAGGAAAATAAGGGGGGGAAAATTCTGCCTCTGCCTACCAGCTTCCATCGGTATTCATCTGGCTAGCGTCCTGTCAGTGTGTGAGAGAGTTGAGGGCTGTTTGGAAACTGAAGCAGTATTTGCTGTGTGAGCAAGAAGGAGACAGCAAGGAGCCTGGGCAGGGCTTAGCTCAACTGTTCTGTACTAAAGTGAAACTAAAACTGAAACTGAAACTCCTCTCCTCTGCTTATGTTTTGCATTTGGAACAGATTTCTTTTCAGGTGGGGAGGGGGAGTAGAACTCCTTAGCATCAGAGCGTGTTAATAATAATAATATAGGAAATACTAATGCTCTGATGGTCATTTCAAAAAATCATTTCTTAGTGAGCACCTAGAAGCCAAGAGGAACCTATGTGCCAAATTTCAAGTTTGTAGGCTTTACAATTCTGGAGTTTTTGTGATGATGTGTGAGTGGTATTTCGCTTATATAACTCAAAGTGGCAAACATATCCAACACACCTTCCTCCTCTTATTTCCTTAGAACAACAACCCTGTAGGTTGGGCTGAGAGAGACAGACTGGCTCAAAGTCATTCAGCTGGCTAAGATGAGACTTGAACTCATGCCCTCCCGCTTTCTAGCCTGGTGCCTTAACTATTACAATGAAAGCACATGCATTTTAGCAATTCTTGTTCATTATTTCTACACAATTCTTTTTCAAACTCAAGCCCGACAATGTTCAAAACCATAAATTGGCTGGTTTATTTTAAAATCTAATAATTGTAAATAAGGGGGACATTGACAGTGATTATCCCTCTTCCCTTGATTTTGTTTTACATTCCTCTTGACAAAATGCCAGTTATCTGCTGATCAGTTTTGACAATGCAACGTTTGACAGAAGGCTCTATCTGAATTTGTGTGGGGCGGGGGAATAAAAACACGAGTTAAATATAAGTTATTGCAAAATGCACAGGAATGGGGGGGGGGTTGTATCTACCTGACTTGAAACTGCACTATATTTTATAGCTTGCTGTTTGGTTTGAACGAAAGAGTGGGCGTTTCTGAGAAAAATAAGGTTTTAAAATTAGGAGGACATGACCTGAGATAGCGAGTGGCACCAGTATTTGTGCCATAACGAGGAAAAGGTTAATGTGGATTATGATGGTTGTTGTGCCACACTGAGAAAATAGAAGAGATGCAAACCCAAAGATTGGGCCCCAAAACACGTGGCCCAAGAAGTCTTTTATAGGTGAGACATAATAGGCAAACATAAATGGATAATTTCATTTCCCAGAATTAAAGTTCCTGGAATGTTGGCCTGACATAACAGATTATTACAGGAGGCTGGAAAAAAAATGTGGGAGGAAATCTTTCAAAGTTATCTTGAAGCAAAAAATCAGATGACAAGATGAAGGAAAGAAAAAAAGCACCGGTAAGAAGTCACAAAGTTTTCTTTAGACTCTGAAAAGAAATGGACCAGTGAATTGGCCAGCACTGACCCATTGTCCCTCGTTCTTTATCCAGCCTTTCTGCTCCTAATAAGGTTTAAGGAAGACAGGCACAGACTTCAACGGATAGTTAGAACTGCAGAAAAAAACAATTGCAACCAGCCTGCCTTCCATGGAGGACCTGTATCCTGCACGAGTCAAAAAGAGGGCTGTGGAAATACCTACAGACCCCTCACATCCTGGACATAAACTGCTTCAACGCCTCCCCTCAAAACAATGATATAGAGCCCTGCACACCAGAACAACTAGACACAAGGAGAGTTTTTCCCGAAACGCCATCACTCTGCTAAACAACGAATTCCCAAAATACCGAGAAGCTACCTTATAGAGCTGTGTTACTGTTATCCTTCTCATCTTTGTTTTATTGAGTATCCTAGTATGATTTAGGTTGATTGCTTATTTAGTATCCTGTGACAATCACTGTGTTGTATGTTATGATTTATGATGAATGTTTAGAATAGAATAGAATAGAATAGAATAGAATAGAATGAATAGAATGGAATGGAATGGAATGAATAGAATAGAATAGAATAGAATAGAATAGAATAGAATAGAATAGAATAGAATAGAATAGAAATAGGAATGGAATGGAGAATAGAATAGAATAGAATAGAATAGAATAGAATAGAATAGAATAGATAGAATAGAATAGAATAGAATAGAATATAGAAATAGGGAATGGAATGGAATGAATAGAATAGAATAGAATAGAATAGAATAGAATAGAATAGAATAGAATAGAATAGAATAGAATAGAATATAGAAATATGGAATGGAATGGAGAATAGAATAGAATAGAATAGATAGAATAGAAGATAGGATAGGAAATAGGGAATAGAATGGAATAATAGAATAGAATATAGAAATAGGAATGGAATGGAATGGAATGATGAATAGAATAGAATAGAATAGAATAGAAAATATGGAATGGAATGGAGAATAGAATAGAATAGAATAGAATAGAATAGAATAGAATATAGAAATAGGGAGTTGAATGGAATGAATAGAATAGAATAGAATAGGAATGGAATGGAATATAGAAATAGGGAATGGAATAGAATGAAATAATAGAATAGAACAGAATAACAGAATTGGAAGGGACCTTGGAGGTCTTCTAGTCCAACCCCTTGCTCAGGCAGGAAATCCTATACTATTTCAAACAAACGATTGTCCAATCTCTTCTTAAAAACTCCCAGCATTAGAGAATTCACAACTTAGAGGCAAGCAGTTCCACTGGTGAATTGTTCTCACTGTTAGGTCATTTCTCCTTAATTCCAGGTTGCTTCTCCCCTTGATTCCATCCACTGCTTCTTGCCCTGCCCTCAGGTGCTTTGAGAATAGGTTCACCCCCCTCTTTTTTGTGGCAGCCCCTCAAATATTGGAAGACTCCTATCATGTCACCCCTAGTCCTTCTCTTCATTAAACTGGACATACCCAATTCCAGCAACCATTCTTTATATGTTTTAGCCTCCAGTCCCCTAATCATCTTTATTTATTTATTTTATTTATTTGATTTGATTTGTCAATCGCTTACAAGATAAATGGGGACAATAGGACAGGGATGGTAGGCACGATTGTGCACAATCTTTGTTGCTCTTCTCTGCACGCTTTCTGCATTTGTATTTTTATATATTTGTATAATGTATTTTTAGGATGACTACGATCGTGATTTATCACTTGTTGCTTGTATGTACAGTGAGAGCTTATGCACGGGAGACAAATTCCTTATGTATCCAATCACACCTGGCCCATGAAAAATAAATAATTTCTATTCTATTATTAAGATATAACTCTACAGCAACTGGGAGAGAGACCTAGATGACCTAGTGGACTACAAGTTATGAGCCAGCAATAATTGCTATCAGAAAAGCCAATGAAATCCTAGACTGCATCAACAGAGTATCAAGGTCGCATGAAGCATTAGTACCGCTCTGTACTGCTTTGGAAGGACCACACTTGGGAAGCATAATACTTCCTGACATTCATTTGCCACCCACTCCCCATGGAAAAAAAAAAACCCAATGGAAGAAGATTCACACATTCACGGGGTCTTTGCATTCAGAAATCCTCTTCGGTTTGTTTCTTTGGCCCAACAACTCAAGCGATCCCGGCTGCTAAGTCCATCTGTCAAGAAATGCATTAGGGATCCCTAAAATTAGATAAGAGTCATCCGAGGAGCGAGGAAGGTTGATTCTCCCCCAATGAGATTTCTTAGGAGAGAGTTGCAAGGGATCCTGAACAAGCTCATTAAAAAGCCCCTCCACCACTTCTTGCCTGCTCAACCTCCAGAAAAGGACTGCTTAGATCTCCTACTTTCTCTTCAACCTTGACCGGCTTTGAAATACAAATTGCTGCCCCAGATGATATCATTAGTTTCAAGCATCAAGACCAGCTGGATCGGGGAGAACCCTGAAGGCTGCAGCAGGCTGACAAGGATGCAAGTCAAGGTCAGTTTGGCTCAGTGGTGAAGGCTAGAAATCAAGAAACTGTGAGTTCTACTCCCATCTTAAGCATCAAAGCCAGCTGGGTGACTTTGGGCCAATCACCAGGAGATGGTGAGTTCTAATCCTGCCTTAGGCATGAAAGCCAGCTGGGTGACTTTGGGCCAATCACCAGGAGATGGTGAGTTCTAGTCCTGCCTTAGACATGAAAGCCAGCTGGGCAACTTTGGGCCAATCACCAGGAGATGGTGAGTTCTAGTCCTGCCTTAGGCATGAAAGCCAGCTGGGTGACTTTGGGCCAATCACCAGGAGATGGTGAGTTCTAGTCCCGCCTGAGGCATGAATTCCTTTGCTTTTTCTAATCCAGTATTTTTCAATCTTGGCTGTTTGAAGATGTGTGGACTTCAGCTCCCAGAATTCCCCACCCAGAATAGCTGGCAGGAGAAATCTGGGAGCTGAAATCCACCCATCTTCCAACGGCCAAGGTTGAGAAACGCAAATCTAATCCAAAAAGCTCTATTACTATTTTTCAGTAAAGCCTGCCAGAGGATACTCTCTCCATCTCCCTGAAAAAGCTGTTTGATTTCCACTGGAGGTGGTTTATGAATATATGAGGGGGGGAAAAATGATACAGGACAGGAAATGAAAAGCATAGGAAAAACTAACAAACAACACACAAACGTACATGCACAAACACTCCTACAGACACTAATTGGTTTCAGTGCCGTGGCAAAGCCTGGGATGCTGCTAAGCTAGCACTGAGTTTGACTTTTAATGCAGATCTTGTAGCCTGCAGGAGTTAAAAAGAAAGAAAGAAACTAATTACATTTAATAATTCAAGGAGACTTGATATGCTTCATTGTTACTCAGAAACTAATTACTTCTCTCCCTCCAAAAGCCTCCCTTCCCAGTATAAATAAAAGTGGATGTAGACAACATCATTCCAAATGAAATAAAAGGATTTGTGGACGATGAAAGCCCCTCTGAAGCGGGGGAATTTAGAAAGAGGTGGCAATTCCAACCCCCTAATGAGGGTCATGTTGTCTTGGGGTTGGGATATGGAACTCTACAGTGGGGTAGGTTAAAGCAAGTCATAAATAGAGATGCCTGCTTTCTCCTGAGTAGTATCTTCTCCTTCCCAAGCCAGTACAAGTCTAGTGGTAGATCATTTCCACCCATAGAAGATAACATTTATAGCTCAAGATTGAACTGTGGGGGCCTCAGTGCTCTGTGAGCTTTTCTTTTCTTGCAGACATTTCATTACCCAACTAGGTAACATCATCAGTGCTTGACAGTCTGCAAAGTGGTGGGATTCAATTTTTTTTTTTACTACCGGTTCTGTGGGCGTGGCTTGATGGACATGGCAGGGAAAGGTTGCTGCAAAATCCCCATTCCCTTCCCACCCCAATAACCTGCTTTCCAGCTCCGTTCTCCTGTACAGAGCAACCAAAGAAGACCCAGCCGATCAGCTGGGACTCGGGAGGCGGAGAATAGATGCGGGCGGGGCCAGTCAGAGGCGGTATTTGCTGGTTCTCGGAACTACTCAAAATTTCCGCTACCAGTTCTCCAGAACTGGTCAGAACTTGCTGAATATCACCTCTGGGTTTGCAGAGTAGAGGAGAAAAAGGATTATGGAGTTCTTGGTGGTCTCCGAGCTTGGTTCAGAGGTGGGTATTCAGCAGGTTCTGTTCAGTTCTGGAGAACCGGTAGTGGAAATTTTGAGTACTTCAGAGAACCGGCAAATGCCACCTCTGACTGGAGATTTTACAGTATCCTTCCCCTGCCACGCCCACCAAGCCACGCCCACAGAACCGGTAGTAAAAAAAAAATTGAATTGGTTGTTCTCTTCCAGATGTTTCATGACCCAGCTAGGTAACATCATTTGTGCCAGGTTGGGTTCTCTCGTCCTGCTTAGCCTTTTTGAAACCAGACATAGTTAGCTAGATGCATGAGCTCTTTAAAAAAATATATATATATTAAAAATATGAAGTGGAAATGAGAACCTGAGACTTCTGCCAAGAACGTCATTCAATCTATATCACGTTAACTTCTGCTCCACGGCCAATGATCATTTGGGTCCCTTCACGGCTAGATTGCAGGGCCTGTCACCCTGAGTCATGAGTAAATGGCAATTTCTTAATGGAAAAGTTCTTTTAACACTTATTAACTGTGTTTATTCAATTGAATTGCATTAAAATCCAAATTAAAGCAAACTGAGCCCCTTTGATTCCTTTTAAGTTCTGGGCCTGTCCATTTTTGGACAGCCTGGCTCTTACAGAGGAGCTATATATGACCAGGCTCAGCCTGATGATGATGATGATGATGTTATTCATTTAGTGGTCTCCAATGCTTGGCGATTCTATGCTCAGGTCTCTCTACAATCTTCCAATCTTGCATTGCTTCTTTGACTTGTTGGTTGGTGGCTGGTGTCAGTTTTGATGGTTTCCAGCCATTGTATTCTTTGACAGCCTGGGTTCCTTTACCACTAACTCTTCCAAACATAATTGTTTTCTCCAGTAAATTTCCTTGCATGACGTGGCCAAAATAAGTGAGACATAGTTTTGTGATTATTATTTTTTTGCCTTCCAAATGACACATCTGGTATTATTTGCTTGTTAGTCCCCTTTGTTGCCCAAGCCATATGCAAGAAACTTCTCCGGCACCACAGTCAAATCTGAGTTGATTTTCTTCCTGTCTTGCTTTTTTTAAGGTCCAACTTTCACACCATAAGTAGCTATGGGTGGAATCCAAAGGTGGAGTTAAATGTGGTATTAGTCTGGAATCCTTACATAGCCGTAAACCAGGGGTCCCCAACCACCGGTCCGCGGACCGGTACCGGTCCGTGGAACAAGTCCTACCGGGCCGCTGGTTTGCTGGGCGCCGCCATCTTGTTTTGATGAAAAAGTGCTTCCGGTGAGCTTTTCCAGGTAGAAAGCTATTTCTACCCGGAAAAGCTCACTGGAAGCGCTGGGCGCCACCATCTTGTTTTGATGAAAAAGTGCTTCCGGTGAGCTCACCGGAAGCAATTTTTCATCAAAACAAGATGGCGGCACCCAGCTGATGCCGGTACCGGGCCGCGGCATAAAAAAGGTTGGGGATCACTGCCGTAAACGACTCAAGTCCAGCCCCCTGTGAATTCTGTTGACTAGTGCTAATTTGCCTTGACCATTAGTAATTCAAATTCGTGTGTACAGGAGGGAGCATAAAATAAAGCTTGTAGTACTTTTAAACTCCATCTTGGTTCCTGTTTTTTTTTTGTGCCTGACAGCTGCTCTGATTTAGAGACTACAGAAAATGATCAGTTTCCTACCAAACTATTTTCTAAAAAGAAGTATTTACATTTAATCTCTGCACTGGAAAAGCAAAAGGAAAAACAACCTACCACACCAATGAAGCACAACTTATCTTTATATTTTCCTCTAGCTTTCCTTAATTTATCTTTGCTTGTTAAGGTCATTGACAAGAAAGCATTTTTTTCTAATAAACCTTTATTGCTCCAACTTTCAAAGGAGGCTGGAATGGATTGATATTTTAAAAAGGAGAGATTGTGCCAAAGAATATAAATTGGAAACGTACTTTGAAAAGCAAAGAAAAACTTGATATTTTTTTTAATAAAAAAAATCACTTTGGAGTAATGCCAGAATAGCCTGTTTCATTTGTGTTATAAAGTCTGTTCTGCTTGAACTGTATAAGGACAAAAAAAAATGTGCGTTTTCTAACAGCCAATCTGAACAGGATTTTTTTTTTTATCTAAGTACATCAGCAGATTGTTAATTCAGTACCCAAATGAACAAGAAAGTTACAACAGGGTTTTATAAGTGGGTCATACATAAAATCTTTCAGATAATAATCTAGGACAGCATTCTTTTTCGAGTGTTACCCATCTTTTACTTTATCTAATGACAACAAAGGGATTTTCACATATTTTTTAAACCAGGAAATGTAGTTCAGGTAGCTTTGAAAATGTATAGACCAAATTGATTGGCAATGTCTATTTCATCCCACAAAGGTATTTGCCTCCAATGGGCTTTTCCCGTGTATGTTACTGGGAGATGCTGATAAGACAGGCTTGAAAAATTTAATGCCCTCCTAAGCAAACCCTTGCGCTACGAATCCATTGGTGATGTCCATTTTGCTTCCCGAATTCACAAGGATTTAACCCTAACTCTTAGTGGATTTGCCTAAAATAGGATTTTTCTCATGTATTTTACAGAGAGATGCTGATAGGACAGGCTTGAAAAGTCAACGCCCTGCTAAAAATACTAATGTGTTAGGAATCTGTTGGTAATGTCCATTTCCCTCTCTGAATTCATGGAGAGCTACCCTAATGGGGTTTGCGGCCAACAAGATTTTCCAATGCATTTTACGGGGAGATTCTGATCAATCTACCTCAAAATGTCAGCATTCTCCTAAGCATACCCATGTGCTATGAATCCGTTGGCAATGTTCATTTTGCTCTCTGAATTCATGGGGAGCTAATCCTAACCCTAAGTGGATTTCTCCCCAATGGGATTTTCCGATGTATTTGGCCAGGGAATGTAGATAGGGTGGGCTTGCAAAGTCAGTACCCTCCTAACCATAACTAGGCCGAATCTGTTGATGATGTCCATTTTGCTCCCCCAATTTATTTATTTATTTATTTGATTTGCCAATTGTTTACAAGATAATAAGTATAAGTGTATACATAGTTGTGAATACATGAAATGGGTACATATAAGAAAAATAAAAGAAGAATAAGAGAAACAATAGGACAGGGATGGTAGGCACGTTGGTGCGCCTATGCATTTTCATGGGGAGTTATGCAATTCATGGGGAGCTAACCCTAAGCCTAAGTGGAGGTCTCCCCAATGGGATTTTCCCGTGTATTTTACCCCGAGAGAATTACAGACGGTGCTCAATTTACAACAATTCATTTAGGGAACGTTCAAAGTTATAGTGGCACTTAAAAAATGTGACTTACGACCGTTTTTTCACACTTATGACCTTTGCAGCATCTCCACGATCATGTGATCAAAATTCAGATGCTTGGCACCTAACTCATATATATGACAGTTGCAGTGTCGCGGGGTCATGGGATTCCCTTTTGCGACCTTCTCACAAGCAAAGTCAATGAGGAAGCCAGATTGTTGTGGTTAGCCAGCAGCGGGTGCGGATGGCTGAGGAGAGTGAGGACTCAGATGAGGGGCCAGGACCATTAGGGAGTGGACTGCTGCCTTCAGAGATTGTGGGGGCTGGCAGCAACGATGAGGAGGTTCCCGAGGAGCCTGTGCCAAGTGCGTGTGTGTGCAGGATTGCTCTCAGGAAAGAGTAGTTACAACAGCACGGGCGACTCAGGAGTAAGGCTGCAAGGTAATGGCCCCTCCTTCAAGAAGATAAAAGCCAGCTGTGAAGCGAACGTTCTTTGCAGGAAGCAAAGACGTTTTGAAACTCAGCCTCGTGGACATTGCAGTATCTTAAGTTGAAGACTCTTGTGTTGTGAAATATTTCTTACCTGTGAGTCTTGGCAGTCTTGCACAGTTTTGGCAAGGTTTGTGTTTATCAAAGTTAATTAGTTTGCAGCAGGCTTTTAACTGGGGATTCGTAAGACTCATTAAAAGGTTTCCGTTCCCTTTGGTTCATGTTTGTCTTGTTGGAAAAGGATTTGGGTCAGAACACAGATTCACTTAACAACTGGGTTACTAACTTATCAGCTGCAGTGATTCACTTAACAACTGTGGCAAGAAAGGTTGTAAAATGGAGCAAACAGGTATTTGGGGCACAACTGTTGGCCGTTAAGTTGAGGAATACCTATATAAGTCAGGCTCAAAACTCAGCACCCTCCTAAGCATGTCCATGTGATACGAATCCCTTGGCTATGACTATTTTCCTCTCTTAATTCATGTGGCTCTATCCCTAACTCTAACACTAAGTAGATCTGTACCCCAATGGGATAGGATGTACAATATAGAGTAATAGGTTTGGAAGGGATTTCGGAAGGTCTTTTCCCTACCTCTTATGTCTTTTCTTGCCGAGTGGAAAAAAATTAACTGCATTTATTTTTCTTTGCGGTTCTTATTTACCTAGAAAAACATGATAAATTCACGGCTGTCGTGGGCCCAAGTTTAGACCGGCTGCCTTCCACATTCAGCCTCACTGCACCCTCAAGCGTCACTGTCCCTGGGATTTCCAACTTGCTAACAAGGATGGAGGAAAAGGAGCTTGCCTAACTGAAAGATGAATCGCCCAATCGTTTTTTTGGTTTTTTTTTGCTACTTTGAGCTGCAGAGACATCAAGCTCAGAAATGAACTAGGGATCCATAATTCTTCTCGGTTGGGCTAAGGGGCCATAATAATCATTATTTAGATGGCTGTCAGCAGCAGTCTAATGAGATCCAGCATAAAGTTCCTTCGGAAAAGGGAGAGAGGGAATTGGTTAGAGTTGAACAAACCCCAAAATACTCTTGCAGCGGTTGGCTTCTTAAAATTACGGAATAAACTCAAGGAGAAAATAACTCCCCATAACTGTGGCAGGGTGGGGGGGAGATTCAGCTTTTTCAGTGGCCATGGGTCCCTCTGAATCCTTTCTATTGGGTACAGAACTGTAGTGAGAAGGATGTCAACTCATAAAACATTCCTATGCCTGTTTTAGTAGTTGCCATAAAATGGGGGGGAAGGAAATCTGGAAGAGAGTTTGAAATTGAAAGTACATTCCAACACTTATCTTTAAAAGATTGTAATTAAAATACCAGCGCTTTTGGCCTGCAAATATATTTAATTGGAGATCGTGAATGATGACACTCAGCCCGTGAAGTGCTGAATTGAAGAATCTGGTTTATGAGACAGACAGAGGGGAAACAGGGTCACAGGGACTGTAAATCAGGGGTCGGTCGCCAACCTTTTAGACCTCAGGGACCACCAAACTCATAATTTTAAATCCTGCGGACCATTACTATGAATTTTGACTGACGGTGGCTTGTTGACATCGGTGGGAAAGTTGGTCCCATATTAGAAAGCTGCAGTAGTCACAGGACTGGCCCTTTGGTCATCCCGGAGCAGCTACTCCTCCACTTAGGTGCACCAGCTTGCCATAGACTGGAGGAGCTGCTCCAGGATGACCAAAGGGCCAGTCCTGTGACTACTGCAGCTCTGGAATATGGCACCGACTTTCCTACCAAGGTCAGCAAGCCACCCCGGGGCAGATTTTCCTCCCCCGCCATTGGTCTTACCTTCCAGTTCCAGCTCACATGGCTCTACTCAAGGTAAGGTTTGCGCTCAGCTGGAGGGTGGAGGCCAGTGGGTGGGTGGGCTTTGTGTTCCCATGCAGCCTGGATTAATTGCTTTGGGGGGGGAATTTCTCTGAGGACCACCAAAATTTTCTCATGGACCACCAGTGGTCCCTGGCTCACCGGTTGGTGACCACGGCTGTAAATTACATATGCCAGAGTTGGCTTCACACAGGGCAGGGCCAGTATGTTGCCTCTAATGAGTCCTTTGAAGTTGATGGAAGTTTGGTTCAAGAATCATGATTTAATTAGAGCCATTGCTGAAATCCTGACAAAGGGTGTACAGGCACCTGGTGAAAATCACAATAGGATGTTTCAATTGTGTCATTTCCGTGACATGAGAACGGCAGGTGAAATTTTCCTGGATTGGGTAGGGATAGTGGGGGTTTTGAGCTGCATTATTTATTTCTTGCCTTATTTTTTTTTTACAAATAATGTAAATGGATGCTCGTTTTAAGGCGTCCCTTCCAATTTCCATGGGCACATTATTTTATTTATTAAATGGTTTTATATGAGTAACGGGGTGGCCTAGTGGCGAAGACCCTTGCCTCCCATTTGGAAAGTTGAGCAGCAGATATTTCTCTCCTAGGGCGCAAAGAAAAATAATTATCTGCTGTGTGAACTCTGTCTGGCGTCGGGAAGGGCAATCGGTCATTAAACGCTCAGCTCCATCCAGATGCCCCGAATTAAGGGATTACAACGTCATAAAAAGGGGAGGTTTTTTTTAATTAAACAAATTTATACGATGGCCCAACTCACAAAATGAAATGACAAGGTCTTGGGATATGCGTGTTCTGTATAATCAAGATCCTTTTCAAAGTTGCACATGCCGTACAAGGTGTGGAACTGAATGAACTGGATCATGCATGATTGCACGGAATATCCACCTCCCAAGATCTTGCCATTTCATTCAAGAACACCTGGGTGTGTTTTGTTGGGAGTTTCTATTTGGGCCCTGTCATTCTGTATGATTCCAATGTCCTTAAGATTGATTCAATTTTTTTTTTAAAAAAAAATGTGGCACATGCATCCCAAAAAGTAGGAAAACAACATATATTGATCTTTGAAAGTGCTTAAGGATAAGGTAAAAAGTATGACAAGGTTCAGCCAAATCAATACATATAAATTAAAGCTCCCCTTGGCTCTATGGAAAACAAAGAGGACTACAGACATTAAGAGGTTTAAGTGGACATTTAAAAACCTCAGCACAGCAGATGACCAAAATAGTTTGAATAGGCCTTTTTTTTTAAAAAAAAATAATTTTAATATGTGGAGTAAATGCATCCATTACGTATTTCTAAATTTTGAAAGGCATGGGATCTTACCTTTGCAACAATAACAAAAAAGCAGGCATAGGTTGCTTGCTTTGCCCTGTACTACAAAGGCAGTTTGTCCTCCATAATTCCTCTCACATATCAACTTTTCTACACCTAAATGAAGAAATCTGTCTTTTGTATGTCCTTTTCTAAATGAACCATTTATCATTTCCGCAATTTACTGTCAAGGATGTGACAACCCCTTGCTGATAGGGCTTTAGAAGAGAATGAGGCTGTATTCATCAAGATTGGAGTTTTTTGGTAGCAACCAAATACCAAAAATGATTCTTCTGTCTTCGGAAGAAACCTGTTAGTTGTTAGTAGGCAACAAAGAAGGAGGAACATCTTTGTGAGTCAACCAAGAGCTTCTTCTGAAACAACAATGGATGGAAATTGAACAAGGAGAGATTCAAACTGGAAATAAGGAGAAACATTCTGACAGTGAGAACAATCAACCCATGGAACAGAAGTTGCCTTCGGAAGTTGTGGGAGCACCATCACTTGAGGCTTTCAAGAAGAGATTGGACTGCCATTTGTCAGAAATGGTGTAGGGTCTCCTGCCACGGTCAATACGTGTATTATTAAATATATTGTACCTTTGCTGTGGCCTTCTGTCCTTATTCCCAACAGGAATAATTCTGGCTTAAATTGAATGTGTTCTCCCACCATTTGCTCTACCCATGCTGTATCAATCTCCAATATTGTCAACTGATATCAGTTTTCAAGCAGGTGTGATTTGGAGTATCTACAGATCACCTGGTTTGGGAAAGCTGGTTTATGTTGATCCTGAATGGCTACATGAATCTTTGGATCCTATGGAAGAAGATTAGGAGAACGTCTGGTCTAATTATGATTTGCTGAGGCGGTGTTAAAATCCCATAGCCTTTGTTTTTGTGTTTTCATACTTGTTCTGTCAATGTAGCTATCAGGATTCCAGCAGTTACCCCCATTTAAATCATGAGTCTTGAGCCAAAGTTAAAAAGGATTTATGGGGAGTTAACATGCCGGCACTGCCTGGGTGTAGCCGACTCTGAGACACATCATTCATTGTCACCCTTGACCCTGGTTTTTCCCCCACCCCCTGGGTATATCATAATTCATATTCTCCAATGGGACACCTCCCTAGCCAAGAGTCATCAATCATGCTCTTATTAGAATTTTGCATGGCAGAAACTTCAGTCACCTAGTTACTATCTTTGAAGACATTTATGGGATGCAATTTCGGTTTTGCAAGCTGCTGCACTGCTCCGCCCTCCCTTTCTGTTTGCAACTTTAAAAAGACCAGAGAAATATTTTATGAGCTGACAGTAGCTTTAGAATGAAGGAGATTTAGCGCACCAAGATGTGGTTCCTATCTGGTTTATCCCACAAGGATTTATCCCACATCAATCTTGCAGGCATGAAAGTACAATTCTTTGTCGCTGTCTCCTTTACAGCCTGAGAAACTAGGGTGGGGGGTATCTCTTCTGGGCCTCTTGTCTTACCCATTATCCAGCTAAGGGCTGTGCTGTCTCTTATCTGAGCATTCCTTTTGTAGTGTCTCTTCACCCAGTTTCCCAAGGTCTTTCTCATATACCATTACACTTCTGCAGGTGTCCCCAGATCCTTTCCTCATAAGAGTTGCACTAGTAGTCCTCTTCTGAACTTATTCCAGTTTGCCCCGTCCTTTTTGAATGGTGGTGCCAAGAAGAGGACACAGGACTGACTCCAAGTGGGGTGTGACCAGTGCAGAGTTGAACAATTAACTTCCTAGACAACTGGACTTTGTATGCTGGCCAGTTCCCTTGAGGAAATCAAAATCTAGGGAGACATTTGGGGACTCGTGCCAGCTGTGAAGAGCCCAGCCTTGTTTTGCAAATTGTTTTCAATAAATAGATTTTCTCTCAGACATGATCTCAACCTTTTCAGGGCATTGCAACTGATGTGTTATTAGGGAAAACAATTGCAACAGGAAACATTCAAAATTCTCGCCTTTCTCTCTGATATTATTACCAGCTTCATATTTTCATCTAACTGTATTACACACACTTCCCTGGGATCACACCATTGTATTTTGATCTTTGCAATATTCCTGGCAAACCAGACCTGAGGCAAAAGGCATAAAGAGTAAAATAAAACAAAAGCAGCATTGAAAGTAGTTATCAACTTATGACCACAATTGAGAACAGCATTTCCATCACTAAGCGAGCCAGTTGTTAAGTGAGTTACACTGGATTCTACAACCTTTTTTGGGCCACAGTCGTTAAGTGAATCAGGAGGTTGTGAAGCAAATTCAGATTTCTACATTGACTTTGCTTGTGGAAAGCCAGCTGAAAAGGCCGCAAATGGCAGTTTAGTGTCCAAGAGCATGCAACTGTTATAAATACATACTGATTACCAAGTGCTCAAATTCTGATCCTGTGACTGTGGGGATGGATGCTGTGATGGTCACAAGTGCAAGGACCAGCCGTTAACTGCAAGGACTGGCATTTTTCAGCCCCCTTGTAACTTTGGTCTCTAAACAACCGGTTGTAAGTTGAGGACTTCCTCTATTAAGTTCTCAACTTCAGTTTCAAACTGTCTACCATGGACCTCACCCCATTCCTAAGAGGTCCTTAAAGAGGGCGTGCATAAGCGCACCAGCATGGCAACCATCATGCAGAAAACCCAACCAAACCTGGATGTTGTTGTTTTTTTGCAACCCTAAGTTCTATACCTGTTATAAATTTGTTTTCTTTTTGTGTTGTACAGGTCATCTTCAAGAAGTGAGGGGAGCTGAATGTCAACTAAAAAGATACTCCTTTGGTCTTTTTAGCTGGCAGAAAAAGGGAGTGGGGGAAAACAGTGCTTTCCTTAAGTGTCTAGATAATCGCCCTGGCAGCCCAAAGTTGTCGGAGCGCAAGAATATTACTGGAGATGATGATTGATGACTTGGTTGTGGATGTGTCCCATTGGAGAATATACATCCAGGGGGTGGGGGGAAGACCAGAGTCAAGGGGGAAATGAATGATGTGTTTTAGTATTGGCTGCATCCAGCTAACACCCACATGGCCACTTCTAATAAATCAATTTTCTTTTTTCTCTGGGAGTTGCGGCTAGAGGCTTATGATTTGAATGGGGGTGTATTTGTTGGAGCCCTGACAGTGTCCCTGTCTTACTGTCCCCATTTATTTGTATTTAACTTCCTTTGTTCATGTTTACGTTCATACCTATGCTTGTTATCTTGTACATGTTTGACAAACAAACAAACAAATAAATAAATAAATTATCCCTCGTCACCTCCAGAATGGAGAACTTCTGTCTCTTCAGAGCTAGTTCCTTTTCACCTCAGAGTGGAAAAGAGAGAAACATAGATTGAATTCTTCTCCCGATTAATGCGAAATATAGAAAGCAAATTGATCAGCTCAAGGATTTTAAGGGCTTCTCCAAACTTTTTACTGGATGAACAAAAGCCCCTCTGAATTAAGGCTGACTTCATTTCAACTCTAATTGGCAGAGACAATCCAGAAATGTAGGAAATGGGCCTACATTAAACTTCAGGAGAACTCAGTGAAGCAGCTGTCAATTATTATTTCTTATGGGCCTACATTAAACTCAGTGAAGCAGCTGTCAATTATTATTTCTTTTTGACACCGCAGCCTGAAAATGTTGGCAGCTGTGCTGAAATAGCACCCAATTCTTTTTTTATTTAAAAAAAAAACCCAGTGTTTGATATGTTGTAACAGACAAAGCAAGGAAGTTGTTCTTTGCCAGGAAGTCTAAAATATGCATTTTTAAAAATCTGCATGGCTTTGGGCACGCAGGCGTCTCTGAAGGGTGTACATATGTAGAATGTAAACAGGCTCCAAACATTTTGAGTTCAACTGAATGTTTACACGCATGAACTAGGAACACGCAGGTTAAAATGAGAAAGTTTTACAGACTCTTTGATCATTTACTTAAACGCAGGTGGGTGGGTGTATGGGAAAACTTTTGCCAATTATCTGCACCATCTTTTCCCATATAAAATGCTTATTGGAGTTCTGACCCACGCCCTTTTCCAACAAATCAAACACAATTCAAAAAGAACAGAACCCTTGTAATGCTTTTACAAAATAATTAGCTGTGATAAGCACAGGCCTTGCCAACCTGTGCGAGACTTGCCAAAAGATAACAGACAAGAAATAATTTGCAAAATAAGAATCTTCAAATACAACTCAGGATACTGGAATGTCTATGAGGTTGTAGTTTCAAAACGTCTTTGCCTTCTGTGAAGAAGGTTAGTTTCACAGCTGGCTTTTATCTTCTTGAAGGAGGGGCCATTACCTTGAAGCCTTACTCCTGAGTCGCACATGCTGTTGTAACTACTCTTTCCTGCTAGCAATCCTGCGTGCACATGCACTTGGCACAGGCTCCTCGGGAACCTCCTCATCGCTGCTGCCAGCTCCCACAATCTCTGAAGGCAGCAATCCACTCCCTGATGGTCCTGGCCCCTCATCTGAGTCCTCGATCTCCTCAGCCGTCTGCACCTAATCACAACAATTGGGGAATTAAATATTTGTCTGGCAAAACAATTGCCTAATTGTGTTAGGGGATTTGTAAGCACCATGGATCTCCAGAGGTGCATTTCTATCAGAAAGTATAACCTTGGCATTTATGCTTCCTTTCTCCTGTTGGAAATCAGCTCTAGAAAAATCCATCTCTGATATTGTTTTGGGAGCCAACATTTGTTGTGAAAATGTTCTCTTTTTACCCCCCCCCCCCACTTTTCATAGGAGCTGTCTGCTGTTATCTAGTAATACTGAGATAATGGATTCTTTCATAGCTGTGGTTTTCTTTTTCTTTGTCAGGTTTATTATACACAGAACTGTTTTAATAAAATCAGGAAACCTCATTTCAAGCAGTCGGAGCTCCCCAAAGGGAGGTCAGAAAATGGCCAGAGGGCAAAGGCAGTGTTGAAGCAGAAATTGTACATCTTTTGTACGTGAACAAAAGTATACAACTTTGTATTATAACCCTGGCACCTTGTGTTTTGGCTGCACAGGTGTGAATGGATGCTGTTTGAAAGCAATTCCTGCTTATAAGGTTCAACCATTTGCTGTCCTTCGGTTTGATTTGGGGGTGGAATGTACAATGATTCACTTAGTGACCTGTGATGACCTGGGGCATGGCACATAAGCAACAAAGTCACAAAAGTAGGTAAAGTCCCTTTAATAGCTCCAACTTGGCTCCCAATGTCCGGTTATCTTTGGCTGGATAAAAGAAAACTCTCCCTAGAACAGTCTTTAAAGGGAAGAAATTCAGTCCGAACCCAAAGTAAATATACATTATAAATAAAAACCAACACAAACCACTGCTGCAGCAATTAACGAGACAGGGCAGGATAAGGGATTGAAGACTTCCAAAAGAATGAAACATACACAGTTGGGAGGACGCCAGAACCCAGATAAGCCTTGACAAACAAAGATAATGCACACTTTGCTTCCAGCAACTTTGCTGTGATAGTTTGCCTTTTTAAAACAGTTTTCCCAGCTGCAGCCAATGAAGGGGATCAGGGCCCTTTCCTCCCCGTAAACCACGCAACCCATGTTGCTCCCTTCTCAGTTCCTCCCTGCATGCTCTAGGATGAAGAGGGGGTGGCCTTCCTCTGAATGCCCAGCCGGACTGTGCCCTTCCCCAGTTTCTTCCACAGCCAGCGGAGCCACACTCCCATTCCCTGTCAGCTGCTTGTCCTCCCCCTCAGAATCAGATTCCAACAGGGGCATGACAGTGAACATTTGAAGTTATGGCACTGGGAAAGGGGGTTTTATGACTGTTTTTTCCACACTTATGACTATTGTAGCTCTCCTATGGTCATGTGATCAAAATCCGGACACTTGGTGAACAGTTCGTATTTATGACGGTTGCAGCATTCCATGTGATCCCCTTCTGACAAGCTAAGTCAATAGGGAAGCCAGATTCATTTAACAACCATGTTACTAACTTAACCACCTGCAGTGATTCACTTAAAATGGATCGTGTGGCACGAAAATGAAAAGTGTGGCAAGAAAGTTTGTAAAATGGGACAAAACTCACTTAAAAACTGTCTCGCTTAGCAACTAAAATTTTGGGTTCTGTGGGGTTCGTGGTGCTCTCTGAACTTGCTTGTTTTCATTACCCTAACTAGGTAACATCATCAGGTGATCACTAGCACTGATGATGTTCCCTAGTTTAGTCATGAAACGTCTCCAAGAAAACAAGCCTGCTCAGAGAGTGCCAAGGACTCCTCATTTCAACCCTGAGCTACAAATATTCTCCTTTATTTTGGATTCTATTGTGGTGGTAAATTGAGGACAACCTCTAATCCAGATTCCCAGGAGGGAGGGGTGCATTCCAGAGGACCAAGGGACAGCGAGGTTTAGAGGGTTTAGGTGAGTGGAAGAGTGTTAAGATGAGTCCTCCCTAGCAGTTCTCAGAATATCTCTTTAACTGTGCAAGTAGTTTGCTTTAATTTGGCAAAATTCCTACCTTTGGGTGAGGAATAATAAAAAAAAATACTGTCCAGACAAGCACATCTTCCTTGGTTTTTGCAGCTTGACAGAATTACATAATAGTCATAAAAAGTATAATACCTTTTCAATAAATGGATGCAAATCGTCTGCACCCAAGAAATTTGGGGGTGTGATTGATGATCTTTCTGCAGACTTAAAGGGCAAGGGTTATGTTTGTAGGACATCAAAGACTCAATGCCTTCCATATACTCAATCAAAGACTCAATGCCTTCCATATACTCCTTTCTCTCATTTCCATTCATTTATTCCAGGTTTCCCCCAGCTACAACAGTGACATCCTCCCTGCTGCATTTCTGTCGAATAAAAGCAACACTTGGAATACATAATTGTTATGGGAGCTAAATTATATTGATTCTGACAGCTTTATAGCAATTTGAAGATTAGAATTGGCAAACGTTCCGATTATTGGTGGAATAAATCCAAGCAAATGGATTCCTGACAACAGGAAGTTAAGAAAATGAATGCCTTCGATAGAATATAACTTACTGGGAGCATCTTCACTTTTGGAATTGAGTTAGTGTCTTTGATCGTTTTCGTAGTCTGGAAATCCAGGAGATATTTATTATATTGGTTTGGAGCCTGTTCATTAGCTACTTTCCTTGTGGCTGTGTTCAAGCAGCCCATCAATCTCTAAAGTAACAGAAAATTTGTGTGTGCGTATGGTCAGTTTCTAAATTACTGACTTAGTGAAAGGGCTAATCAGATTCGCGGAATGAAAAGAAGAAAGTTTAAGAGAGAGGTTCTGCAATAAGAGAGCCAGTTTGGTGTAGTACTTAAGGTGCTAGTCTAGAAACCAGGCGGTAGAGTTCTTGTCCAGCATTAGGTATGAAAGTCAACTGGGTGACTTAGGGCCAATCACCAGGAGACAGTGAGTTCTAGTGCCACCTTAGGCCAACTAGGTGATTTTGGAACAGTCACTCTCTGTTAGCCCAGCCCCGCTTCACAGGGTTGTTTTGTGGTGAAAATAGGAAGAGAAAAGTATTATGTATGATTGTCATCTTGACTTATAAAGTAATAAAGGTGAGATTAAAAAATTAATATAGTATGAAAACTTGTAAACAGAAATAATTGCTGCTGAGTTTCAAAATGCCTGAATGCTGGAGCTTTGGGGTTTATGTGTGGAAGACCTCAATCCTTGTTTTCACAGCTTTGAAAGAGTCAAAAACAGGTGATATGACCAACATCTCCCTGGAAACCTGGACAGTTAGCTAGGGAATTATTTGCTATCTGGCCAGATAATCATTTGAATTGGGATGAGGCAGCTTCACATAACTAAGGTACTAAACTAAACTACGATTTCATACTTATAAAAGATTTACCTTTAAGTCTTCTGTTCTTGATTCCGAGCGCAGCTCTAAACTGTGATTGAGTGCATGCAAAAACTCTCCAGTTTCGTCTCCAGCCAGGAAGGGAAAGGATTCAATTTTGAGAGGTGTTATCAGGGGTGGGAATCTACCAGTTCTCACTTATTCGCTAGAACTGGTTGTTAACATTCTAAGCAGTTTGGAGAACCGATTGTTAGAAGAAATTACTGGTCTAATCCTGTAAGGAAGGCAGGAAGGAAACGTTCTGGTGTTGCTTACAGAAACTGCCTCTCCATAAACCCTTATTATGTTCTTGGCAGGACTAGACTTCCTGTCTCAGGAACCTCTCTGGAGTTTTTCCCCCTCCTTTGCTGGTACTTTGCTTGTGTGGAGGGACCATTCAAAGTTACAATGGCACTGAAAAAAGTGACATATGACCATTTTTCATACTTACGACTGTTGCAGCATCCCCACAGTCATGAGAGGCCAGGCAAGGAGATGCGTGCCTCGATGTGAGTGATGTTGAGTTGGCCACCCCCAGCCAATAACATGACCACCAAGCCATGTCCACCCAGTCACATGACCACCAAGCCACGCCCACCACGTAAGCCACGCCCACAGAACTGGTTGTTAAAAAATTTAAATCCCACCTCTGTGAAAATGCCTAAGCTGTGATGGGAGCAGGGGCCGACGTGAGCAAGAAGGAGTTGCCGCGATTAATTGTCCCATTCCACTTGCTGTATATAATGTCAAACTGAACATTAATCTGCACATGATTAGATGAACAACTAGGAGGAACAACTGGATGACAAATGCAAACTAACCTGAGCTGTGCAACACACACACACACCCAGTGAAACTGTATCACCTTTCTTTGAGCCCACTAGAATATTCAAGCATGGAATACTGTTGAGAAACTAATGCGGGCTCTGCCAGCTGATCATTAGTTATCTTTGGTTCGACACTTCATAAATTATTTGCAGTGGGTCTCTGCTTTTACGAATAATGATAAAATGGTCTGTCAGAAAGAATGAGGCTCAAATGGAGTTTCAGGATAAGAAATGTGAAGTATGCCTGATTTAGTAATCTGGGGGAACCAGATTAAAAGCGGAGCCCAAATTCAAATATGATATAAAAGTGTGTGATTTATTAAAGGAGAGAACAGGCACCCGATTTTTCCTTATCTCCAGGACAGAGTGTGGAACCACTGAATGGAATGATTCCAGACCCCAAATTGTCAATAAAAGCTGGAATTTTTTAAAAAAAGAATCTAGACTCTATCAATGCATTGGCTAAGAGAATTTTGTTCTGCGCAGGTAAAAGCAGAACAATGTTCCCTATCTGAGAGGAGAGGATTGTAGAAATGATCCGTTGTCATTATTTTTTGAGACGTAGAGGTGGTCCTTGACTTACAACCATAGCGGAATCTGTCCATCGTGGACGTAAGTCATGATAGTAAAACAGATCTCCCGCTTATGACTGAGAAGATTTTTTGCCTCTTTTTTCAGCAGTCATTAAGTGTAAAATATAATTAATTTAGATACTGGACTTGAAATAGTCCATATTTGCTTCTTTGCCCCGAAAATAAGCTGATCTGAAGCAGAATGAGGACAAATCACATTTATTTTTTTATATGTAGACCCGAAAGCAACAAACTGGAGGGAACGCCCCCATACTATAAAACATATAGTTGAGATTAGCACATGTGCAGACATCAGCAGTACACCATTTCTAGGCATCTGGTTTATTTATCGATTGGTTTTACTGCTTCTAATCTACAAAGAAGGGATAAGAAAAGACAATAACCAAATATAAAATGAAGTGATAACACAAAAACCAAAGCAAAACCAGAAAGAGACAGGAAATTAAAAAGGAATAGCAAAGAACAAGTAATACCCCTCAGAGTAAATCTCTATAGAGCAAAATTCAGGGCCTATGATAACTGTCAGCTCTGCCATTTTTGCTATGCTTCACTATACTTGCTGGCATCTTGCCATAAACGGGGAGGGATAGAGGAAATTGGGGAAGCTGTGCAGGTGGAGACAAGACAGGTGTTTGGGAGGGCTCTATATTTAGGGTGCTAGGGTTCTAAGCCTAGAAAAATGTTGTGGAAAGAGGGGGGGAGTGTCACCCGAACCTTTGGAACAGTGAAGGTGTTCCTTCGCTTACATTCACGCTATACATGTCAGGTGCAAAGGATCAGGACCATCAGTTAAGTTATAGTTCAGAAGATCTGTTGCTCATGCTTAAACACAAGAACCTAGTCAACTAAAGTTCAACACTGAATTGGTGGCAGAGAAGTCAACAGAACTGGAGGGGTTTGATTCAGACAGTTTGCAGGAACATAACAATTCTAGGCTGATGACTCCCTTAACTCTGCCTTCTCTTCTGCATCACATATAGAAACAAAGGCAACTACAGGTTGTCCTCGCTTAATAGCCACTCGCTCAGTAACTATTCAAAGTTAGAAAGGATCTCTTCAGAACTACTTATGACCCAATGTCTGTTCTCTCCAACCCCCCACCACTCACCACCCCGGCGATCACATGACTGCATTTTGGGCACTTGGAAATTGAACTTGCATTTACGGCTCTTTGCAGCATCCTGCAGCACATGACAAACACTTTTCAGCATTTTTTTGCTGTGTGTGTTTCCTTTTTGGTTTACTGCCCATTAGGGAAAAGGGGTTTATTTTAACAATGACCACATTTGTTTAATGACCGCAGCATTCACTTAACAACCACTGTAAACCATAATTCTGGTTGTGATTTGAAGACTATCTGTATCTGTATAAAGTACAAATTTGTACTTTATAACTGTATTTGTATAATACAACAAAGTACCAATGACCTTCAGATAATTTCCTTCCAAAGGAAACCTCAAGCACAAAATCTTAAGTGCTCTTGAAATCATTTGCTGCTCACAGGCATGATGTCAAATTATGACATTTGTCTGAATTTCCACACATGGGGGTTTAATAAGAGAAAGGGATTACCCCAGATTTTATGAGGAAGCTTAGACGTTTTACTTTCTCCATTTATCCCTTAGGTCATAAATCACAGCAGGCCCTTTAAAAATAATGCACCTGATTTACAGGATATTAGTAATCTCAGACTATTCACTGCACTTTCATGCACGCACACTTTTAACATTCCTTTTACAACACTGAGCTATTCAGCAAAAATGCCCAAAGCAGAAACAAACAACCAAAGTGCTTAATGCATAGAAAATAGGATTCCGATCAGGAGACGTCATAATTTTTAATGGACAACTTTAATAGTCAAGCGACTGTAAATCAAAAAAGTGCAACAGATGAGCCTGACGTTTTGCAAGGAGGGATTCATTTCCCTTCCCCCACTCCAAGTATTGGACTGACAGGTTTCACCATTGCTGTCTTCCCCTCCAAGGAATCGGGGCATGAGAGAGAGGCTTTGGGATGTGTCATAGCAAAACAGGTAGAATCTACAGCAGTGTTTCTCAACAACTTTAATATTTCGACTGCAAATCCCAGAATTCCTTCACCAACTTGCTTTCAGGCCTAAGCATCCAAGATTGCTGGGTGACTATGGACCAATAGCCAGGGACAGAGAGTTCTAGTCCCACCTTTGGCATTGAAAGCCAGCTGAGTGACCTTGGGACAATCATTAGGAGACCATGAGTTCTAGTCCTGCCTCAAGGATGAAATCTGGCTGGGTGACTTTGAGCCAGTCCTTCTCTTTCAGCCCAACCCACTTCAAAGGGTTGTTGTTGTGGAAGAAATAGGAGGAGGAAGGAATATTAGGTATGTTCACCACCTTGAACTATTTATAAAAAAAAATAAAAGTGGGATATAAAATAAATAAAAATGGATTCCTTCCCTTAACGAGAAAGATGGAACTAGGACTTTCTATTCAAATGAGAAATTGTCACCAGAAATGACCTTCAGGTGGAAAAAGTATGTTATCTCTATGAGGTCTGAAAGCAGAACCCACAATGTTTACCTCATTTCAGCCTTATGTGAATCATCCATAAGCATTGCCCTGTTCTGCGCCTTAAGGAAACTAGCCATTAATGATTGGGAGATTCCTTAATTACTCAGTAACTTGATATTTTGTTTTCTCCCTGGCTGAACTGATTGGGCCACTGGAGTTTTATATTTCAAAATACAATTACGAGGCTTGCACCCTTGCCAATTCTTTGTGTGTCAGAGGTGAGAAATCTGGCTAATGTGACATTTGGTACACTCCCATGCCCTAACCGGTGTCAAATAAAGAAGCTCAAAACAAAACAAAAATCCTTGAAAACACCCTTAAGGCTCAACTTCATACATTTCCCTTTTTTTTTTTTTTTTTAAATAATAATCTGTGAAGAAATGGTGCCACAGGGCATGTAGTTAGCTGGGAGGGTTTCACATTCTCTACATTAAAAAATAAATAAAAAGATTTTCAGCCACTTAAAAGTATAAAAAGTTGGAAACACAGCCAAAGAATAAGGTAGAGCTATTTTGTGGAGGGTTAGAATCCAAGAGAAATATTTGTTAAGGAGGGTTGGATGAAAGTCTGGTCAAAACCAGAGGAGAACCAAAGGTCTATCAAACTCTTCCCTAATGGAGTCTTCTCCATTTCCCATAATTCCAAGCTGGCATGACCAAAGATGTCTCCATCTTGAAGACACAATGTTAGAAACGGCAGAATGGTTAATACAGTTCAGGACTTTGGAGAGCTCAAAGTCCGCTCAGTGGAGCTGTATGCAAAATCCCATATTATCTGGATACACACATCCTTATAATGCCATGTTGTGGTTTCTTTCAGTTTGTCCTACAAATATGTGAGAATCTGACTGTCATGAGGTTTAAACCAGGTAGTCCTTCACTTATGACTGGAATTGAGCCCACCAGTTATGGCTGTAAGTCATGGCATCGTTAAAGCAGGTCAACACATGGCAGAACTGGTTTTTACAACTTTTGCAGAGGTTGTTAAGTGAACATCACAGCGATTATGTGAATGTCACTGACATTAAGTGAATTCAGTGTTTGCCAGAAACTGAAAGTGAATGCCGGTTTCCAGCAAAAAACATCATAAATCATGGTTATTTGACTAAGACATTGAAAACAACCATCAATGTTGGTCAGTTGCCATGTGACTGAGGGTGCTGACACAATGTCAAAACCAGGTCCTTTGTGGGGAGGTCCTTCCCAAACTGACCGGATCACTCGTAGCTCAGTATGTTCTGTAAATACTATCAAACATGGCTTATTTATAATAAAACACATCATAGCATATGGGTTATGTCAGCCTAGGTTTTGGGTGCTTGATATTAAGATGGCTTATTTTAAACAATGTTTAACAGACCACAATGGCTATGTGAGATGGTTTCTTTGACTGAGTAGGCTGGGTAGAAAGTAAGACACCGGTTTGGAAACCATTTTATCCTATTTTACATTGTGCCTACGCTTTTTATAAAACCACACAGTGTCTTACTTCCCACCCAGCCTACTCAGTCAAAGTCAAAGAAACTTATCACAGAAAGCCATTGTGGACTGTTAAACAAACATTGTTTACAATAAGCCATAACAGAAATCTATATTTGACACTATAGATCAGGGCTTCACTTCAAAACTAGATTAATCCAATCGGAGGCCACCAATCAGTGATGGTGTTTTTAAAGAACGAAGAACATTGTATAGATAAGGTTGAGTTGAAGTGATTTTTGCTTACTCAATGGCTAAAATTAATTCCTGCAAATATATATATTGGTAATCTCCAAGGGATCTGCTTGGCTTTATTATTACGAGGAGGCTTTTTACCATATTCAAATGCCACATCCTACTCTCCCTCCACCAACTCTCTTTAAATTTTCTTCCAGCATGGCCCCCACAAAGGCTCAACATTTCCAGAAATGTCAAAATGAAACATATGCTAACAAAGCTGTAGATGGAAGCTCCCAAGTGTAAGCAACACAACACTCTGCCACTAAACAAATAAATAGCAGGTAAATGTCAGCAGCGATCCAGATTCAGAGAAGGAAATGGAAGGAAATGAATGCCATATGTGGGGATGTCGAAGAAATCCGGTTTTTCCCCCCCCCCCCACCTCACAAACCCCCACACAAATGAAATGACTTGACCTAGACTAGCCAGTGCCCTCTGACTCATCACAAGGGAACACAACTTTGCATCCTCAGGAAACTGGAGAAAACTCTACAGATAGGCCTCGACTTACAACTATTCTTTTAGCGACCGTTCAAAGTTATAACAGCACTGGAAAAAAAGTGACGCACCAATCTTTCACACTTACAACTGTTGCGCCTATCTTCATAGTCACAAAACTTGGCAACTGGCATGTATTTAATAAGTATAAATATATTTATTTACTAAGGAGCTATTTCCTGACAGTGAGAGCAATTAACCAGTGATTGCCTTCAGAAGTTGTGGGCGCTCCATCGTTGGAGGCTTTCGAGAAGAAACTGGACAGACATTTGTCTGGAATAGTACAGGGTCTCCTGCTTGAGCAGGGGGTTGGACTAGATGACCTCCAAGGTCTCTTCCAACTCTGAATATATGTCCTTGTTCATTACCATGTGGAGTTTGGGTCTCCTCGTCTGTCCGCTCGCTTGAAATCCTCCAGATTTCCCCACAACCAGACTTCGATGTTACCACTTGGAAAAGGAAGCCAGATCCTCTCATGCTACAGATCTCTCGGAAAGCTGTATTTATGAGGTGTGCTAAAGCATGGAAATGCCTTGGAGAAAAATGACTTCATTAAAAGAAAGGCTGGGTGATGAGGAGAAAGAGGGAAAATGTGTCCTCACATGAACTTGGAGAACACCGCTGAGGGACTTCAGGATTAATGTCAGCGTCTTCTTCACCTTGAATCATGATTCTTCGAGTTGAACGCCTCTTTATTAGCATCTTAGCTTCTTCGCCTGGTAATCATAATTAAAAAAAAACAACAGATTGGCATGTAGGAAGTTAGCACCCACCCCTCTCCTAGAAAAATGAAATATCCTAGGAAATATGAAAAAGGCAGAATATTTCCCCTAAAAAGAGTAGAAACTCAGAAGCAGAAACTCACACACACACCCCTACCTTAGCTAATGGGCCATTTACTCTGGCCTGGGCCAGCCCATTTTACATAACAAAGATCGACTCCAGGTAGAGCCATAATAGGAATTGCCCAAAGCCCTTTCATGATCATGATCATCATCCACCAAGGCTCAACCAAGCCTGGGACTCAGGACAGCCCCTGCATGGCTCCATGGGAGTCTGACAACCAATCAGAATACAAGCTCAGGTTCAAATCCCAACAGAAGGGTCTATAAGGGACTCTCAGCATTTCGGAGCAATTGCAACTTATGTGGGGCACTAATTGAACCACCCTCAGTATTGAGACAATCCCCACCAGTCAATTGCAAAAGGCAGCTTTCCTCCGAACAGCTTACATCCTGCACCAATATTTTTAACACCCTCACACAGCCACACCTGCCTCTCCCAGGTCTTCGGGAGAGGCTCGATAAGTGGACAAAAATGCCAAATCCCGTCTAAATATCTGGCTGATTATTGCAATGGACCACAATAATCATAATCTTTAGGATATTTGATCCATGGATCTCTTGAATGCTTCTTTGGACTCTTCCTAGAAGAATTGAATGGACCTGTGGCCTCCCATGCTGGGCAGCTGAGCACAGTTGAAAGGGTTCGCAGCCATCAAAACTGTTACGTGTAAGGTCAACCCCATCTGTAACACAAAGGAGAGAAATTTTCCTGCTTTCCCCCCCTCCTTCTCCCTCTCTCACCAGCCATCAGCACTTTAATGGAAGAGAATTTGCTCTTAAGCCTCTTTCTTTCTTTTTTTTTTTGTAAAAAGTTTTTTATTTTTTCACATTTCAAAAACATCTTTTTTTTAGTGAACAGCATGATTCCAGGTTTTCACATTTCCATACAAACGTGACCTTGGTTACATATTCGCCTTTCACATTTAATTTCATATCCTATCATTACATTACATATGTTTTCTACTAATTTTCTCAAGGACTTTTCTCAAGCTTATTTTACATATCTTCTATTCATTTCTTAACCTATTTCTTTTAACTTTAACTAATTCTAATATCTTCATATTCATTATACTTTCTATTTTTATCTGTCAGGTTTCCAATTTCATCGCATATTCTCATTTCGTCATTACAAAAATCCCATCTCAATTCAAAAAGGTTTCCCCCACAATTACCAATTTGAGTGTACTACCCCTATGCTTTATATATCATTTAGTTAACTCCACTTTAATCCCCAATAATCATTTCACTTTTTAATTATCACCTTAAAAATTAATAACAATAATCTCCTAACAACTGTGTAACACACGTGCATTTTAGGCCAGATTCCGCATGGTACTTTCCCCTTCAATTACATCAAATCATTTATAATCCCCCCCCCCAAAAAAAATAATCTATATTAAGCCTCTTTCAAAGCTGAAGGGAATTTTGGAGGATTCCCCCGAGGGGGAAGTGATGGGATGGCATTGCCGCACAGATTCCATTCCCAAGTAGCCAAGAGAAATACGCAAACATCTCGCTGTTGGTTGTGAAGTTCTCCTCTCTCAGGGTTCAAAGGCCTTCCCGCTTTCTACACCTCCATTTAAAACCCACCTCAACTGAAAAACAGGGTTGGGCTTCAAATATTTTAGCAAGAGGTTCTCTGCCCAGTTGCCGGGTGAGCATGGCCATGGTGGGCGTGGCCTAGTCGGCCTCCTGCACCATGGGGGGGGGCATTTTTGCTCTTCCCGGGCTCCGGAGGCTTTCCTTGAGCCTCTGAGAGGGCGAAAATGGCCTCCCCAGACTCCGAAGGCCCTCTGGAATCCAGAAATGGGTCTGTTTTCAGCCTTCTGGAACCTTTTTTCACCCTCTCTGAGCCTCTGGGCAGGCCCTATACTTACCTGGCATCCAAAATGGGCCAGCCAGGGGTGGGATTTATGGGTTCGCCAAACTGCAAAGACTCTTAGTTGGATCGGCCAAACCCGGGCCAACTTATAGCAGCCCAACTTCTTCCATTTTCTTTTTTGAAGTTCAAGGAGAAATCCTGATCATGAGAAATGGTCAAAAAAAATTTCCTTCTCCGTTTGGAGAAAATTGGGGGAAGCCAATCATAAGGTAGTCCTCCTTTAGTGTCCACACCTGGGACTGGAAGCCTGGCCCTTAAGCAAAGCAGCCACTAAAATGAAATGGGGACGGTGCTTTATGACCTGACTTCATCTTTCCTTTGCTTGAACAGGCCCGTGAAGGTCACGGGACTCAAGAAGTGGTCCTAAGGTTACTTTTTCATCCCCTTCAAATGGTCGCTAAAGGAGGCAAGCTGCTAAACAAGGATTGGCTGTACTCTGATGGGGGGGGAATTTTCAAGGCCCGTTGATGGCCAAGAATCCATTAAGAGAAGGAAGAGGAGAATGTTGTCCTTCCCCCCAAAACACTGACAATCTTAAACGTTGAATAAGGAAGAGAATCTGTGTTACATTGGAACAGCGATAAGCAGCTATGGCCCATTTATGACCTGTGGACTTTCAGTCCCAGAATACCTGAGCCAGCTGGATGAGAAATTATGGCAGTTGAAGTCCATAGGTCATAAAGGGGCCATAGCTGCCCGCATCTGCACTGGAATGATACGGTTCTCCCCCATCCCATAGGACTATTTTTTATTTTTTTATTGCAATTGGAAGACTCCGAGTGCCCAGAAAATTACCCTGTGGTGTTTTTTCCCCCCCTTTATTTCCCTTTCCTATAAAAGTGGAGTTTTCCTTGACTTTTACACCTCAGGTAATCTTGCACCGAGGAGAGAGAAAAAATCAAAGCGCGAAAGCAATTAAAAAAACAACAACAATCCAGAAACATTTCTTTTGTCTCTTCCCCTTCTTGCTCCAATATTGGCTTTTCTGGGGGTGGCTGAGGCACGATCTGCAGCCGGCTAGGTTTTAGCTGCAGAGGAGAAGCCTTTTGACAGAACGGGGGAAAGAAAAGGGGGGGAAAAAAGAACATTGCCCATTTAAACGGCCTTTCCCGGAAGGTGTTAAGAAGAGGAATGACTGTGTACATTTTAAAAGAGCATGTTGAAGGAATCACCGACATAAAAAGCGCAGGGGAACTAGGTCTGCCATGCCATTGCTTAGCAACCACATGTTAACCCCCTGCAAGAAACAGCCAGAGGTATCCCAGCTAAAGCTAAAGAGAATACAGGAGGTGGAGGGGGGGGCATGCAAGACAGAGAGGCGAACGCCAGAGAAGCGGAGCTCTTAAAGAGGCTGAAAAGTCACTGGTTTCCATCTTCTCTTCATAGGCAGAACCACCACATCTTGATAATAACCTTTCTCCGGTCACAAAGGGACCCAGAGGTCTTCGGCATCTCATCCAAGCAATTGGGGGTGGAAAACAACAACAACAACAACAACAACAACCCTGATTTTGAAATGTCTTGGAAGAGAAGCTAAGGAAGCTTGGGAGGGAGGATTAATTGGGCCAGTATTTGTACAGGGGGGTCCTCAAACTTACAACCCTTCGTTTAGTGACCGTTTGAAGCTAGAACGGCACTGGAAAAAAAAGGGGGGGAACTTGTGGACACTTTTCACGCCCACGAACCGATGCGGCATTCCCCGTGGTCACATGATCAGAATTCGGATGCTTGGCAAACGGTTCCTATTTATGATGGGGGGCGTGTCCTTGCATTCGCCTTTGGCAACCTTGTGGCAAGCAAAGTCGACGGGGAAACGGGATTCAATTAACAACGCTTGTGACTAACTTAACAGGAGCGATTCACTGAACAACGCTGGCCAGAAATGTCATAACATGGGGCAAAACTCACTTAGCCATTGTCTCACTTAGCAATAGATTTTTTTTTTGGAGTGGGGTGGGTCAATTGCAGTCGTAAGTTGAGGACTACCTCAGAGGTGGTGAATTCAGCCGCTTCTGACCAGTTCTGGAGAACCGGTAGTGGAAATGTTGAGTAGTTTGGAGAACTGGGAAATACCGCCTCTGACTGGCCCCGCCCCCCTCTATTCTCCGCCTCACGAGTCCCAGCTGATTGGCTGGGTCTTCTTTGGTTGCCCTGCACAGGCTAACGGAGCTGGAAAGCAGGTCGGTGGGGTGGGGGAGGGAATGGAGATCTTGCAGTAACCTTCCTCCAGGAGTGGGGGAGGGAATGGGGATTTTGAAGTATCCTTTCCCTGACACGCCCACCAAGCCACGCCCACCAAGCCACGCCCACAGAACAGGTAGTAAAAAAAAGTTGAATACCACCCCTGCCTGCCCCCATCTATTCTCCGCCTCCCGAGTCCCGGCTGATTGGCTGGGTCTTCTTTTGTTGTCCTGCACAGGAAGAACAGAGCTGGAAAGCAGGTTAGTGGGGTGGGGAGGGAATGGGGATTGTGCAGTTTCCTTCCCCTGCCACGCCTACCAGGCCACGCCCACCAAGTCATACCACGCCCACCAAGCCACCCTCACAGAACTGGTAGTAAAAAAATTTTTTGAATCCCACCACTGGACTACCTGTATTAATATTGTGACCCCCTCCCCCCAAAAAACCCCATCTTGGTGAAGAACATTCAGATTTCAAGATGTCAGTGTTGCCTTCTGTTCTGCGCTTGTGAGAACCCCTAACCTTGAGAAATGTTTGCTGAATTCTTGGTGAATTTTCTTCCTGCAAAATTTTGCAGATGGGGAACCTGCATTGCTCCTACGTGTCAAAAAGTCAACAGGATGCTATTTAGAATAATGATTTCTGAGCTGCTTGGCAGGCAGGACAGCTGTTGCTGCTAATTAAAGACAAGTGAAGGAATAACCTCTTCAGAATGGCACTGGTGTCCAAATGGGCATTGGAAAGAAAACTTTTTTGGTTTTTTTAAGGATGCCGATTAGCAACGTAAGAGTCGAATGCAGTTCTTGATTTTATTTTATTTTAGCACCTTCCAACTACAGTTGCTGAACATATTAAAATCTCAAATATATGAAAGTCTGCTACTTGTTTTCAAAAGAAGCCCCTTAAATGCAATAAAAGCTCTTGCAATATAGGAGAAGGAAAGAGAGACGGCGGAGTCAAACAAGTAATCAGCCTGGAGTCGTTATGTTCCCACAAACTAACTCAATCCAACCCTTCTTGAATTCTGTTAACTCTTATCTAGCACCAATTTAGTGCTGTTAGTTGAACTAGATCCTTGTATTCAGGTAGTCCTTGACTTACAGCCTCAACTGGGAACAGAATTTCTGCTGCTAAGCAAGGCAGTTGTTCAGTGAGACATGCCCAATTTTATGACCTTTTTTTTTTTTTACCACGGTGATTCAGCAAATCACTGCAATTGTTTAGTGAATCATATCGTTATTAAGCGAATCTGGCGATTTTGCTTGTCAGAAACCAGCTAGTAAGGTTGAGATTACCATGTGATCCCTGAACATGGGAACCATTGTAAGTACATGCTAATCACATAACAGCAGCTAGAATTGAATTTGCTCAAAATTGGAAAAAATGAAAAGACTCCAGTAGAGGAAGAGGTGATTATGAAAATATCGGAACGTGCAGAAGTAAGTAGATTAACATTGGCAATTAAAGAACAAGAAGAAGCGGAATATTATAGGGCATGGGATTTATTTTATAAATGGTTGGAAAATAAAGTAAGAAGTTAAATGATATTGTTATAATGATAAGATATATAAGGCTGAGTAGTTTGTAACATGAATGTAACCTGAGTAAGAAATGTATACAAAATATAAACATTTGCACAAGATATATGTACCCAGTCTGTTGTGGTTCATTGGCAGTAGGTCTCAGAGGTCTCGGGGAGCGAGGACTCAGGTGAGGGTCCTGCGTGGGATGCAGAAATGGGGCCAGGACCATCAGGGAGTGGAGTGCTGCCTTTGGAGATTGTGGAGGCTGGCAGCAGTGAGGAAGAGGACCCCGAGGAGCCTGTGCCCAGTGCGCATGCACGCAGGGCTGCTCGAAGGAAAGAGCAGCTGCAGCAGCACGGGCAACTTGGGAGTAAGGCTGCAAGGTAATGGCCCCTCCCTTCAGGGATAAAAGCCAGCTGAGAAACCAGAGTTCTTTGCAGGAAGCAAAGACGTTTTTGCACTCAAACCTTGTGGACGTTCGGACACTCTTAGTTTGTGTTTGGAGACTCTTTGTGTTTGAACTATTTCTTGGCAACTTTAGCTAGTGTTCTTGGCAGCCTTGCACAACCTTGGCAAGGCTCGTTCTTATCAGAGACAATTAGTTTGAAGCAGCCTTTTAACTGGGAAGGAACTGAATTTGTAAAGAATCATTAAAAGGTTTCGCTGTTACCTCTGTTTCGTGTTTGTTTCCTTGGAACAAGGTTTGGGTCAGAACACAGTCGACACACTGTATAACTGAAAGATGGATTTGTTTTTTTTTAAAAAAGTAAGTACATGCCAAGCCCCAAGCTCCTGGATTTGGTTCATGTGATGATGAGGATGCTACAACGATTGTACGAAAACTGGTTGTAAGTCACTTTTTTTCAGTGCTTGGTGTAACTTTGAACAGTTAATTAAGCTGAAGATTACTAATGTAGGCACGAGAAATAAATCAGCTTAATTGGAAGTTAACATGTGGTCCTACTTCTTGTACCTGACAGTCCCTTGAAGTTCCTTGACAGTGAAGATAGGTAGCATAAAAATGTAATAAACAAATAAAATAACATCCTGTTTAGTTTAGTTTGTGCACTGCTACAAGCTGTTTATGATTCGTCAAAGTTCTGTGCAAGAGGATAAGTCAGAAACCAAGTAAAAGGAAATGTCGGATTGAGCCACCTAGGCCCTTGATCTGATAACAGATAACAGATAATCAGAGTTGGAAGGGACCTTATAGGTCATCTAGTCCAATCCCCAGCCCAAGCGGGAGACCCTACACCATTTCTGAGAAATGGCAGTCCAATCTCTTCTTGAAAGTCTCAAGTGATGGCGCTCCCACAACTTCCGAAGGCAACTTCTGTTCCATGGGTTGATTGTTCTCACAGTCAGAAAATCTCTCCTTATTTTCAGGTTGAATCCTTCAGTTTCCATCCATTATTCCTTTTCTGGCCTTCGGGTGCCTTGGAAAATAGATTGACCCCTTCCTCTCTGGGGCAGCCCCTCAAATATTGGAAGGCTTCCATCTTGTGTCTCCCCTGGTCCTTCTCTTCCCGAGACTAGCCGTGCCCACTTCCTGTAACCGTCCATCGTATGTTTTAGCCTCCAGTCCCCTAATCATCCTGGTTGCTCTTCTCTGTACTTTTTCTAGAGTCTCAACATCTTTTTTTTATAATGTGGTGACCAAAACTGGATGCAGGACTCTAGGTGCATCCAAGCATCCCTGTGTTGCAATATCTGCATCAGCACCAAAAATAGGATGCTGTCCAACAGGCACCTGTCCAGAGACGTTAAACAAAATGCCACTCTTGTGCCAGCTGCTGGTATGTAAAACCCGGGCACTTCGCTGCCAGCTTTGCGGTTGGCATAAATAGTTTCCCCACTTAATACATTTTCTTTAACAGCAGCACAAGCTGTGCGGGCACTGCCAGCGTGCCATAAAAAGCAGGGATCTCTCCGATCCTCACTGAATCTCATTTATGGCAGCAGCAGCAGCAGCAGCAGCATGTTGCAGAATTATAAGAAGGGTCTGGGGATGTCATCTAGTCCAGCCCTATTGCTCAGGGCCACCCACCCACAGAGATGTGGGTGCAGTTGAGCTAAGAGGCCATTACAATGAATAGATTGGGAGTCTCTTGTGAAGGTGAGGTGTTGATATGAATGTGGGCTCTTTGTATTGATCACATCTGTATTTGATCACTGTATTTTCTGTTTTACCCCAGAATTGGATCCTGTGTTATATTTTTGCTTTTTTTTTATATGTTGTAAGACCAATCAATTAATAATTTATTCACCCATCCGCCCACCGTCCGTCTGTCCATCTGTCTGTATCTATGTATCCATCCATCCACCTACTTATTTACCTACCTATTTACATATCTATATCTCCATCTCTATCCATCTGTCCATCCATCTATATACATATCCATCCATAAATACATACACTCATTTTTTCCTAATCTTCCACCCACCCATCCATCCACATTTCTCTCTCTATCCATTCATCCATCCACTTCTCTCTCTCCCCCTCTCTTTCTTCCTCCTTCCCTCCCTCTTCCTCCCTCCCTCTTTCCCCCTCCCTCTCTCCCCCTTCCTCTCCCTCTCTCTTCCTCTCTCCCTCCTCTCTCCCTCCCTACCTCTTCTGAGAGCTTATATCCCACTTCCTGCAAATCTGCCTGGCCTGTGACTCTCAGTTCCGGGGTCTGAAAGTTAAAGCAGGTTCTCCAAAAATTTTCCTCCACTCCTTTTCTTCTCTTCCATCCATTCTCAAATTTTGGTGGCTTCCTCTGAAACTTTTCCTTTCCAGATGGAACATATGTTCCGCCTTTTCTTTTCTCTCAGTCTTGCCTTCCAGCAACTCATTGTTCTGACTCACGTCTAGATGGAGGATGTGCAAATCGTTCAAGATCCACTTTATGGGCCTCATTAGTAGGGCAGGGCAGTAGGCCGGTGTGGGTTCCCCCACCCACCCCATCCTTTATTAATTCTCCTTTCTTCCATTCATACTAATAAGCCGTTGATAACTTTCTGGAACTGGACACAGTTAGCAGTATGAACCCTAGTCCAGTCCTTCAGGGCACCATGAATTGAATTAATTAACATCATTACAGTTCTTTGGCACAGATCAGCCCATCCACAAATGCACACCCAGGAAAATGTGCATGACCTTCCTGTTCTCTTCTGCTTAGAGATGCCACATAGAGGCAGTGATGGAGAGGAGAAGAAGGATTAGGATGGATGGACAAGGACAAGAGCAGAAGCGATGGTTGGAGACTCAGAAGGGTGTCTTCTCTTCCCCCTGTTGGGAAGGACGTTTCTAGAGTTACTGTCAGATAACATTTCTGCTATTGATTGGAGAAAGTTCTCCATGAGAAGAGATTAGAACTACGGCAAACTGAAGGTGAGAAGAAACATGGAAAAGGTGTATCACGTGTTCCCTGGTGTTGAGAGAGTGGTTCTGAAGGACTATCCTCCTCCTTTCCTTCAGCATCTTGGGTCGTCCGATGAAGCTGAATGGTAGGGATCAAGGATCTGGGCCTGAGAAAAGGAAATTCTGCACATAAGTCACATTTACATTGGTTTAACAATGTGTTTTGTGGGTGGCCCTTTATAGAATTGAGGGAAGGCTTCAAGGCCAATCATTGAGGGACTGAAATTAAAGCACCAGCAGCAAGTGGCGGAATACCTTATGCCACCTGACTCGAAATTCTCGACCTAGAAAACCTAGAACTACACCGTCTTCGATCCGATCTAAGTATAGTATATAAAATCATACATTGCAACATCCTACCTGTCAATGAATACTTCAGCTTCAACCATAACAACACAAGAGCAAACAATAGATACAAACTCATGGTTAATCGCACCAAACTTGATTGCAGGAAATACGACTTCAGCAACAGAGCAGTCAATGTCTGGAATACTCTACCCCAAAAACTTTAACCTTCCCCAAACCTCAAAAACTTTAACCTTAGACTGTCTACTATTGACCTCACCCCTTTCCTAAGAGGTCTGTAGGGGGCGTGCATAAGCACACCAATGTGCCTACCATCCCTGTCCTATTGTTTCTTTTATTTCTTTTATTTTTCTTATATGTATCCATGTATTCATAACTATGTTTTTACTTATACCAATTATCTTGTAAGCAATTGACAAAAATAAATAAATAAAATAAATAAAATAAAAAGTGTTTGTTTGACCATACTCATCAAAGATATCCAACAATCTTTCTAGATCATCTATCCCACCACTGAACTGCTCACTGTTGATGATCTATTGTTAAATTGGCATGGACTCTTGGTAACCACAGAGATAAATCTTCTCCAAGATGATCTGGAGAACTTGACCCTTTCAATCTCCTGGCAGTCTACCTATTGCCACTCCAAACAAGTCCCATCGAACTTGCTACATGTCATTCTCTTCTCTTTCCTTCTAGCTTTTCCAACACCATCAGTTTCTCAAAAAAAGCTAGTAACTCTTACTGTTAGGAATGTTTCTTTCATATTCATTTCTGTCTCCTTGTACTTTAAGGCCATTCAGTGCTCTGTACTCAATGAGAAAGAACAGCTTGTGTCTTGTGTGCTTGAAAAAAATACAATTATATCCCCTCTCAGACTTCTTAAGGCTAAACAGATCCGGCTCTCTTGATCTCTTAAAGCCCTTGTTAAAATTGGCCCCATGAAAGGATTCAGAATTTGAAGAGTCTTATCTAAGCAGGGTTCAGGACCAAGAAACCACTACACAATCCCTTTTAGCCAAGTCTAAAATGTTATCATTTTCTTTGTATGCTCTCCATCAGATGTCTACAAAAACCTGATTACTCTCAACAGATGCTTGTATCCTGACCTGGGTCCAAGGTGATTAAAGTGCTGGACCAGGAGTGCTAAAGATAGTTTTGCCTTATGCATGAATGCCACCTGGTGACCTTGGGCCCATCGCTCCTCCTCAACCCTAGGAAGATGACAAGGACAACCACTTCCATCATGCTACCCTGTTTTCCCGAAAATACGACCTACCCTGAAAGTAAGTCCTAGCTTGATTTTTACATGTGCACCAAATATAAGCCCTAACCCCCAAAATAAGCCCTAATTAAGATCCCGCCCACTCCAGAGTGTAGGGGTAAAAATTAAGCTAGGATGGGGATGCGGGTGGGTGAAGCTGCCCTACTATTTACCTTTGGATAGTAACAGCCAGGCCTCGCATACCGCGACACATGGCTTGCTGGCCCATTTCTTCTGCAGTTGGCAAGGCTTTCCTACAGGCCTCTGTAGCTGGTAACAAAGTTCTGGATCTATCTGAAGCTCAGTTATTGGCTGCAGAGGCCTTCAGGAAAGCTTTGCCGGCTGCAGAAGAAGAAGTTCCTGAAGGCCTCTGACAGCGAAAAGGAGGTCAGGGGGCGATGTGTGCAAGTGAGATTAGTCAGTGGATGACATCCCCCGAAAATAAGACCTGGTGCCTTTTTGGGTTATATATATATATATATATATATATATATATATATATATATATATATATATATATATATATATATATTTATATTTATATTTATATTTATATTTATATTTATATTTATATTTATATTTATATTATATTATATTATATTATATTATATTATATTATATTATATTATATTATATTATATTATATTATATTATATATATATTCACTCTGAGAAGCACAGAGCTGAAGACAGAAGCCTGAAGATGATGAATGAGACTTCATCGAAACGTTGCCTAGATACTTCCAATATTACGCGGGAGAAAACCCGAATAACCAAAGATCCACATATAAATATAAATATAAATATAAATATAAATATAAATATAAATATAAATATAAATATAAATATAAAGACAGGGTCTTATTTTTGGGGAAACATGGCAGCTAGAAACCTTCATGAACTTGTCCATATAATGTCAAAGGAGTCCAAAGGGTCCAAATTGAAAGGCTGAGGTGAGAAATGGCCAAGCGTTGTTGTCCCACTTTTGCAGGCAAAGGTGATTCTCCTGGATTGATGTCACCCTGCATTTCAGGGTTTCTTTCTTTCTCTTTTATGCATTAAGTTGGTTTGGTGACTCATGTTCTTTGTTCCTCCTGAGCTACTATCTGGACAGAGATAATTGCAGGAACCTCTTTTTTTTTTTACATTCAGAGAAAGCGCTGTCACCCTCTGTTGATTCCTTTGCTAGACCCCACAAAGCAATTTGAGGCTTCTGAAGGGAAATAGGTTTAAATGATTACATCCCTGTGTGATTACAAAGAAAAAGAAAAAAAGGGGGGAGGGCACATTTTGTGTAAGTTGGCTGCACAATGTATGAATCACAGAGGGCACCGCAGGCTGGACCGAAGACTTTTTCCAGAATGCTCCCGGATGTTCAGGGCAATTAAGCCTCTTCCCCGTGTTATGCAAATATATAAAAATGTGTATCAAGTGCAAAAGAAGAGGAGGAGGAGGAGAGGGAGACAGACAGACAGACCAGTCTAGCTTTATTAGTCCCTTTATCATAGTCCCTTTATTAGCTGCAACTTTGCCCCCAATGTCCAGGTTACCTTCTGGCTAGAGAAAAACTCTCCCAGGAACAGCCTTTGACTGCAGAAAATTAAGTCCAAAGCATGGTCAACACAAACTGTAACTTTAAGTCCCCTCAAGCCAAACTGAAGTAATTAGTTTGGCAGGGCAGGAGCAAGAATTTCAGACATGAAGGCATGGCAAAACTTAGAGGATTAGAAACACATCAGGAACACAGATAAGCAACGACAACACAGGATAAAGTCACGTTTGCTCCCAGGAGCTGCCACAGTCATCATTCAGTTCCTATAAACTTTCATCTCAGGTGTGGCTAATGAAGGGAATCAGGGCCCTTTCCTCCTCCATAAGCCATACAACCCACGTTGCTCTCTTTTCCATTCCTCCCTGCGTGCCCTAGGATGAAGAGGGTGTGGGCTTGGGTCTTCCTCTGAACTCCTTCTCCCTTGTTCATCCTTGCCGCACAAAATTCTAACTGGAGAGCATGATTGATGATTCTTGGCTATGGATGTGTCCCATTGGAGAATATGAATTACGATACACCCAGGGGGTGGGGGAAAACCAGGGTCAAGGGTGACAATGAATGATGTGTCTCAGAGTCGGCTACACCCAGGCAGTGCCGGCATGTCAACTCCCAATAAATCCTTTTGAAGTTTTGGAAGTTTGGCTCAAGACTCGTGATTTAAATGGGGGCAACTGCTGGAATCCTGACAATGTTCTCTTTTGAGCTCACAGTGACAATAATTGACATTCTCCTGTCGAGTTTGGACTTCAAGGAAGAAAGCTGGAAGTAACTTGGTGTTCCGCCTTTTCACACCACTCTAGTACAAAAAACAAATGTCTCAGCTCAGAACATGCTCAAAGGCGCACTCTGGTCGAATTCTAACCAATATATCGTTGACTCTGGTGGCCGACAGCCAAGACCTTGCCTGCTTAAAAAATAATAATCCAAAATTAAGAGATTAAAATGCACCTGTCTTAAAAGTTGTTTGAAAACTTCTGTTTGGTTTACAGAGATATAGGAGAGGCATTGTTTCTTTTTGATAAGTTGGCAATCAGGAGTTCCCTTGCTTTTTTGGGGGTGGGTGGGGGGTTAGGGTTATTGCGGTGATGATCTTGAGAGCTATTAGCAGTAGCAATAGCCCTTAGATTTATATACTGCTTCCCAGTGCTTTTACAGCCCTCTCTACACGGTTTACAGAGTCAGCCTATTGCTCCCAACAATCTGGATCCTCATTTTACTAACCTCGGAAAGGATGGAAGGCTGAGTCAACCTGGAGCTGGTTAGGATCAAACTGCTGGCAGTGGGCAAAGTCAGTCTGAAATATCTATCTAATCTATCATCTACCAATCATCTATCTACCTCTATCTATACTCTCTCTCTCTTATCTTATCTATCATCTACCAATCATCTACCTCTATCTATACATTCTATCTTTATCTCTCTCTTATCTATTATCTAGCTATCATCTATCTACCTCTATCTATACTCACTCTCTCTCTTATCTCTTATCTATCTACCTATCATCTACCAATCATCTATCTACCTCTATCTATACTCACTCTCTCTCTTTTATCTATTAGCTATCTATCATCTACCAATCATCTATCTACCTCTATCTATACTCTCTCACTCATCTATCATCTACCAATCATCTACCTCTATCTATACATTCTATCTTTCTCTCTCTCTCTCTTATCTGTTATCTATCTATCATCTACCAATCATCTATCTATATGTATACATTATCTCTCTCCCCCTCCCTCCCTCTCTCTCTCATCTCTCATCTCCCATCTCTCATCTTTATCTGTATCATCTATCTACCTCTATCCATCCATCATTTATCTATCTATCTATCTATCTATCTATCTATCTATCTATCTATCTATCTATCTATCTATCTATCTATCCATCCATCCATCCATCCATCCATCCCTTCCCATCCCATCCTTTCCCATCCATCCATCCATCCATCCATCCATCCATCCAACCAATCAACCAACCTATTTAAACGGCTGCCCATGTCACAAGGGCATCTCTGGTCAGCGTACAGCAGAGAATTAAAAAGAAAAACCAATAAATGTATAAAAATGATCATCATTAAAAGCTATTAAAAACAATAAAAATAGTATTTAATAATGTTGATAAAGAACCCTGAAGGGAAGGGAAGGGAAGGGATACATCTAGATTTTGCTTTTCATTCTCTCCCCCCCACCCACCCTCCAATTTGTCTTTTATGTAGATCTATCATAGTTGATACAGAAACGTGGAAGCCTTATCATCTCCTCACTCACTGTCTGGAGAAAAGTGAGTTTCATGGAACTTTTCTGCTCTGGAAAAGATATTTCTTTGCAGGCTGTTCCTCCCGATATTTTTGCTTTCTTGTCCTGTCCTCCTTTTCACTGGAGATGGTAGGATTCAAACCCAGGGCCAGTCATCTCTCCCATCCCCTCAAGCAACCCAGAGGGGAAGCAATTCATCAGATGATAACTTGACTGGCTGCCACCAGATTTTTGTTAACTGCTCCTCTCTTCACAGGGGAAGGACAAGCGTTACCTTGCTCTGTGACCTGTGAATTATCACAGCCACTTTCAACACTTGGGAGAAAATTAGCCCATTCTAGCTGCATTTCATCCTAATTAAAATTTGGTGCTGCTTCCTATTCTACGAATTCCATTGAGGGTTATTTACTCACCCTCCAATGCTCCAGAAACGTTATTGGAGGGCATTGGGTGAGCTTCAAATTTAAGCTTCGAATTCAAATCTTTAAAGCAGGGGTGTCCAACTCTGGCACCTCTAAGACCCCGTGGACTTCAACTCCCAGAATTCCCCAGTTCCATGCCTCCATCTCAGCTCCCCTGCCAAGTGAGATGGACCAAGTAATGCACGCACTCACAAAACCAAAACTCACCTCCTCCTCCCCCAGGAAACCTCACCACATTAAAGACAATGATTCAACTGCGCCTTTTTTTTAAAAGCAGCAAATCCACCCCAGTTGCTTTCCTCAACTCGTCCCAAGGCAGAAGAGCAGTTGGCAGTTGAACAGATTAACAGAGTTGGAAGGGACCTTGTAGGTCATCTAGTCCAACCCGCCCCCCATTCCAAGCAGGAGACCCTAAACCACCATTTCTGAAGATGGCAGTCCAGTCTCTTCTTGAAAACCTCCAAGGGATGAAGCTCCCACAACTCGGGATAAGGTGAATGATAGCGCCAAATTTTGGTGCTATGCTGAGCTTGTCAGCTGGAGGGCTGATAGCCCAGTTTCAGACCCAGGTTCCTTGCAATGGGGTGAGTTCACATTCCTTGCCCCAGCTCCTTTCCACCTAGCAGTTCAAAAGCATGGCAATGTGAGTAGATAAATAGGTACCACTTTGATGGAAAGGTAATAGCATTCCATGCACCTTTGGCCTTTATCCATGCTGGCCACATACCACAGAAATGGTCTTCGGACAACACTGGCTTTCTCATCCAAGAAACGGAGATGAGGACTGCTCTAGGGCAGTGATAGCGAACCTTTTGTTGTGAAGTGCTGAAAACATGCCGGCACCCACAATGCAATGTGGGCCCCCATGCATGCAACACACACACACTTACCTGCACTGCACATGTGCGTGCCTCACAGCTGATTTTCGGCCCGTTTGAGGCCTTTTTCGCCCTCCTGGAGGCTTGAGGGAAGCCTCTGCAGCCTCAGGAGGCCGAAAAAATGGGCCCGTTGGAAGTGACGAAACGGGCCCATTTTTCGGCCTCCAAAGGCTGCAGAGGCTTCCCTTGAGCCCCAAGGAGGGTGAAAACGGCCTCAAACAGGCCGAAAATCAGATGGGAGGTGTATGCATGCACAGTCCAGGTAAGTTTAGCTGGGGGTCATGTGCTCATACAAATGGCTCTGCATGCCCCCTGTGGCACGCATCCCATAGGTCCGCCATCACTACTTCTTTGTACCTGACAGTCCCTTGAAGTCCCTTGACAGTGAGATGGGTAGCATAAATATGTAATAAACAAATAAAATAACATCCTGTTTAGTTTAGTTTGTGCATCGCTACGAGCTGTTTATGGTTCGTCAAAGTTCTGTGCAAGAAGCTAAGTCAGAAACCAAGTAAAAGGAAATGTGGGGTTGAGCCACCTGGGCCTTTGATCTGACAACAGATAACAGATAATCAGAGTTGGAAGGGATCTTATAGGTCATCTAGCCCAACCCCCCGCCCAAGCGGGAGACCCTACACCATTTCTGAGAAATGGCAGTCCAATCTCTTCTTGAAGGTCTCAAGTGATGACGCTCCCACAACTTCCGAGGGCAACTTCTGTTCCATGGGTTGATTGTTCTCACTGTCAGAAAATCTCTCCTTATTTCCAGGTTGAATCTCTCCTTGTTCAGTTTCCATCCATTGTTCCTTGTCTGACCTTCAGGTGCCTTGGAAAATAGCTTGACCCCTTTCTCCTCTCTGCGGCAGCCCCTCAAATATTGGAAGACTGCTATCCTGTCTCCCCTGGTCCTTCTCTTCACTAGACTAGCCAGGCCTTTTCCTGTAACCGTTCTTCATATGTTTTAGTCTCTAGGTGCATCCAAGCACCCCTGTTTGGTGATATCTGCATCAGCACCAAAGATAGGATGCTGTCCAACAGGCACCTGTCCAGAGGCTACCTGTCCAGAGGCCAACAAAAGGCCACTCTTGTGCCAGCTGCTGGTATGTAAAACCCTGGGCACTTCGCTGCCAGCTTTGTGGTTGGCATAAATAAGTTTGGCTGTGGCTCGCTTGCTCGCACAAATGGCTCTGGATGCCACCTGTGGCACATGTGCCATAAGTGCGCCATCACGGCTGTAGAATCAGATATGGCTGGAGAGGGACAACCTTTACCTTTATTTTAGTGCCACCCGAAAGCCTGCAGAAAACACACCGAAGCAACTGTCTGGATCAGCCCGGAGAAAAACAGCAGTGGCTTCTCAGACTGCTACATAATTGTAATTTTTATCCAGTTTTATACGCTCATAAAATTAACCGAGCATGGGCATCCTTCCAAGTGTTGGCCCCAATGTTGTGGTTGCTATTTTTCAATTAAACACACACAAACACACGCGCCAACACTGCCCATTAATTATGGATGTATCTGTGCTCTTCCCTGTTGTAGGGCATTCTATGGTAGGTAGGGTGGCTCTGTTTCATTTTATTTGAAAATAATTGATTTCGTCGCGTTGGTGGTTAAGTTGCGAGTTAATTCTCTTGGTTGGAATTCTGGGATTGTTACATTCTCCTTTGGGACTGTACCTCAGTAAAGATTTGCCACTTGTAGTAATCCTATTAATTCTTTCTGTCCTATTGTTAGTTCCTAATCTGTTGGGATTGGATTAAAAAAAAGAACTCAACCAAACAAATGAAGAGCTCTCCCCAAACCAGTAAGTCTTCAAGGACCAAATTAAAAATGGGGACTCAGATCTGTCCAAAAGGGACTTTTTACAGGGCAGGATCCCAGTCAGTTCAGTCTAGCCAACTTGTCAAGTGTCAACTGCAAAACTCGTCTTGAATTTCATGCCCAAAAGTTGTAGGGAAGTCCAGCATGTGGGAAGTGATCGTTTCTACAGAATTCCTTCCAATTGAAAAGTATGGAACCACATCCTATACATTCCCCTAAAACAGGGGTCTTCAAACTTGACAGCTGTAAGACTTGTGGACTTCAACTCCCAGAATTCCTCCTCCAGTCATGTTAGCTCAGGAATTCTGGGAGTTGAAGTCCACAAGTCATTAACTTGCCAAGTTTGAAGACCCTTGCATTAGATAGATAGATAGATAGATAGATAGATAGATAGATAGATAGATAGATAGATAGATAGATAGATAGATATGGAGATAGAAGATAGATAATGTAGAACAGGGGTCTTCAAACTTGACAGCTGTAAGACTTGTGGACTCCAACTCCCAGAATTCCTCCTCCAGTCATGTTAGCTCAGGAATTCTGGGAGTTGAAGTCTACAAGTCATAAACTTGCCAAGTTTGAAGAGCCTTGCCCTAACAGTTCCAGTGGAACAAGTTGTCTCCAGAAGTTGTGGTTGCTCCATCACTGGAGGTTTTTAAGATGAGACTGGGCAGCCACCTGTCTGAAAGGGTATGGGTTCTCCTGCTTAAGCAGAGAGCTGGACTAGATGACCTCCAAGGTCCCTTCCAGCTCTATTCTGATTCAGAGATTCAGAAGTTTTCACTAAGCAAGGGTTTTACAGTCCACATTGGGTCTATATTCTCACAGCATGCTGCTCCACCAACAAACATATTTTATTTTTATTTATTTATTTTTGTCAATTGCTTACAAGATAATAGGTATAAGTCAAAACATAGTTATGAATACATGGATACATATAAGAAAATAAAAATAATAAAAGAAACGTAGGGGCCGAACCGCTCCGCCTTTTGTCTGAAGCCGGCCATGAATACAACATGAAGGGGGGAAAAAACACACACACATAAATTTTTTTCCAACCTAGCCTAAAATGTGGTGGGATTTCTCTCCACCCCAGTGTTAACCAGGCCCTGTTGAGCTTTCTGGGGAACAGGATCAGCTATGTGCTGGGACTTCTTGTGAGGAGATCCTACAGCCAGTGGCTCCCCCTAATATCCATCCAAAGAAATGTACGGTATTGAAAACAAGAGGGATGCTAGGACCCAGAAGGAAGACCAAGAGAGGATGTGTGTGTGAGTTTGAGTGTGTGGTATACATTGATGTGTGTATTTGAAGGTGGGCGCAGCGCCTCCAGTTGGAAGAGGCATTAACCCTTTGCCTGACTGGTGGCTGTAATTACCTCCTCCCTCCCTCCTTCCCTTCTTCTTCTTCTTCTTCCTCTTCTTCCTCCTCCTCCTCCACACCCGCCTCCTCTTTCTCCCTCCTGCCACCCTCTGCCCAACTGACTGGTTGGCAGGTCCATGTGCTGCCTGGTCTCCGTTCCTCTCTCTCCGGCGACAAGTGCCTAGCCGTCTCCAGTGGCAGAGGCTGGGATGTGGAACAGCCGATCCCGGAGCCCGACTCTGCCTCCCCGCCTCCCAACCCGGCTCGACTCAGCTACCCAGAAGGAGCAGGTCAATGGAGCAGGATTACATTCACATGTATAATGCTTCCTTGCGTGGCTGCGGCTTAGGATACGCGCCCATCGTTTATTACAGTCTCCTGTTGTGCTTGGGGCTCCCGGGTAAGGAATTTCTTTCTTTCTTTCTCTCTCTCTCTCTCTCTCTCTCTCCTTCCTTCCTCCTCCCTGCCTCCCTCCCTTCCTTCTCTCCCACCTTTCATTTTCTTTCTTTCCTTCCTTCCTCTTTCTCCTTT